>NC_057761.1:30460619-30736034 GCF_010389155.1 Erigeron canadensis | reverse complement strand
AAGAAGAAGAAGAAGGAGACGAAACAGATGAACCAACTGCCTCTTGGATTCAGCTTTTGCTCTCAAATTTTAAGCAAGGCCCTCTCTTCAAATGAAGAGTGCCAAAAAGTGATTCCAGTCAGGCGTTTTTAATGCTTGGTGGTACGAGAGAATCTGTCTTAAACCTTGCCACTTGATTGGAAGGGTTGTCAATGAACTCGGGCATACTCAAGCATATCATGCTCTATGCCGCATTACATATCATTCAAAAGACATTTGAAGCGATTATAAGTGCCATCCAGACTCTCATTAGGAAGAGAGAATCCTCATAGGCACGCTTCAGATCTATCTTTGGTAGCAAGAACAGCTTTCGTGCCATCAAATCTGGTACAAGTATCCCACATTTTGGCAGAAGAGAGTTGATGATAGATTTCATTGTCATTGGAAGGGTATTGATAATGCGGTTTCTAACCGAGCATCCAGTTTACAAGTCTACGCTCATCATCTGTCAATTGTACTTTGGTTTAATAAGCTCAGTGACAACCTCAGGAGCATCAGTAGTGGCTCCTAGTGTCCTGGTAACTAGAACCGGTACATGGGGGAGGGAGGGTTGCAATTTATTGTTAATATGTTAACCGCTAGTGTTTTGTTATCGTGTTTTCCTATACATATTGCAGTGTGTGAAAGGAGTTGAGATCACGAATGTTTAAACCAAAAATAGCTGGCACAACTTTACGCACACCGGTAGAAAGTGCCGAAAAGGTGTTGGATGTGCTAAGTGCATTACCGAATAGTATACATGTGATGAAGTTAGAAGAAAAAAAGTTACCATTGCTAAGGAAGAATTGTCCTCCTTATAAATACGTGCCATCAGGTTTACGGTTCACTTGACGTTTAAGATGAGTTTGGACCAGGTTGTGGGTTTCTATTTGACAAGACGACTGAAGGTGGTACAGAGGGAACATGATATCATTGGACGAGCAGGGAGAATGAAAATGTGAGCGAATGTTTAGGAAAAGAAGGTCAAGGATAAACTATTTAGTAACATGTATTTTCTACGGTTTATACATTTCAATTCCATCAAAAAATTTGGACGATGAAGTGTGGGATAAAAGGTAGGAGAGTAGGACGTTACCAAAAAATGTTATCATGATAGTAGATACATTACCACTCTAAGTCGGAGAATGATCGATAGAGTCCCTTATTAACGGCTTAATAAAACTGGTGAATACTCATGGGTTTCTTATTGTTTTTCTTTTAGTTTGCAAGACATGGCATTAAAATGGGGGTTGGTGTTTTTACACACTTATATTTGACTAAGGTCAGCCTTAACTGAATTAGGCCGTCTTTCGTAAATTAAATACTGTTTCTATTTCATGATAAGGGATGTTTTCGCCATTAATGATTGTTGATGCACGTTGATGTGACAACAGCAACTTAGATTTGATCTGTCTTTTAGATTAAGACATTATGTTACTTTATGTCATATCTATATATATGTAATTGATAGATTATGGACTTTATGTTTTGGTAATGATCGATTACATGTTTTGGTGTATATATATGTTATGTATGATGTTTGTTGTGTGTATACAAGTACAAACATAATATGTGTTAGGATTCCTGTTGATGAAACATTTAGGAATATAACCAAGTCTTACATCTAACGAAGATAAGGAATATCTTCGTTAGAGGCAAACGAAGATAAACTTCGTTTGGTACAAACGAAGATTAACTTCGTTACATGGGCTGGGCTGCTAAGTTCGTAAGAACAAAGCCCAGCAAGCCAGTTTCGATCTGAAACATATATACGAATGAATACCCTAAATTGAGGAACACATTCGACATACACATACACCAGTGACTAAGTTCGTTCTATAGCTTATAGAAACGAATATAGCATCATACGGCTGATTATTTACTTGATAATTAGCGATATACACGATAACTAATCAAAACTAGTTATCTCGTGAGGATTCCGCACTCACGACATAACAATAGACGATCTCGAGAGCGATCTGTAGCTATCGAGGGACTCACAAGTGGTATCAGAGCCAATCATATCTTATCGAAGGTTCAAGATCGTTTGTTTGATTATTTTCTCTCAAAAACCTCCGGACACCCTAACAGTCGCTAAGTTCGTTTTCTCAAACGAATTTAGAAAACGAACTTAACCTCATCTTCGTTTACAATCTCTTCAAACGTATTTAGTTTTATTTTCGTTCAGTTCCTTCTAACGAATTTAAAATTATCTTCGTTCACCTTCACCTCACGAATTTAGCCTTATCTTCGTTCAATTCCTTCAAACGAAGTTAGACCTATCTTCGTTCCATTCCTTCAAACGAATTTAAATCTATTTTCGTTAAGTTTCAACTAACGAATTTAGCAACTATCTTCGTTTCAACTCCTCTTACGAATTTAAAACTTTTCGTTTCTCACATCCATTTTCGTTAAACAATGGCTTCCTCTTCAACCAACACTGCTGTTGCACAATACCTGAATTCTCTTGTCTATCATGATCATCTCGTTGGACGTACTAATTCTCCACCGAAGTTAGTTTCATTGGCTGACTTCTGGGCGTGGAGAGGCCGATTTGAAGATTATATTCAACGAGAAGATTTGAACATGTGGATAATGATCACTGAAGGATATGAATGGCCAACTCTTACTGTAAACGGTGTTACAACTAATTACAAGGTAGGAGAGTTAAAAGGAGAAGAAAAATCTTTGTATGCTATTGAAGTTAAGGCTCTTTCTACTCTTCGGATGTGCATTCCTCAAGAATTAGTGCACCTGTTTCCTAAACAGGAGTACAAGACTTCAAAACAATTGTTCGATGCTATTGAAGCTCACTGTGAAGGTGATCCATTGTTGAAGCAAAATAGAATTAAGATGCTTAAGAAACAATTTGATTGCTTTAATGCTACCAAGAACGAACAAGTTGAGGATCTTATATTGAGATTTCAACATCTTCTTGCTGAGTTAGCTTATTTCGATCTTAAGTACACTCCTACTGAGATAGTGGATAAATTCTTGGATGGTTTGCCGAAAGCTTATAAAGAGTTTCGTCATGGATTGCAAGAAAGAGCAGATTATGCAACTCTTCGTATAGATGGTGTTATATCCACTTTAAGAAACAAGAAATGAAGGATAAGGCAAAGGATCTCCAAGACAACTTCACACAAGATCCATCTCTTTATCATGCCACTATGAAAAATCCAACAGCTGACGTTAATGCATTCTTTTCTGGGGTTGGTACTTCTGGCACGAAAGAGAGTTCTGATTGTGTTATGGATGGAGATGATTCTGCTGGTTTCATGGCTTCTGATGCTGGTTACAAGGCTAGAAAGGCTAATGAAAGTGCAAAGCCTGGAAATATGACATTTGGTAACATTTCATCTACTTCTGCTGGTTACAAGTCTATGCCCATGGATATGAAATCAGCTGAGGGAAGGATGAATGTATTTGCCGCAATGTGTGCTGCACATGAAGCTTTTGTTGCAGGAAGGATCACAGATCCAGCACTCATTGATGAAGATTATGACCAAATAGATCCAGATGATGTTGAAGAAATGGATCTGAAATGGAATTTGGCGATGATCACCAGGAGAGTGCAAAGGTTTATGCAAAGAACAGGTAGAAAGCTTATTGGGGGTACTCAGGGCTTCGACAAGTCAAAGGTTAAGTGTTATAACTGCGATGGCTTTGGACATTTTGCCAAAGAATGTCAACGACCAAAGAGAGATGTCAATATTACCCCTACACGTCAAGATAGAGGTGGTAATCGTCCATTTAATCAGAATGCAAGTAGAGCTCTCTTGTTGACTGATGATACTACTGGAAATGGCAATGACAAGGCTATCGTAGCTGCTCAACCTGATGGTTCTTATGTTTGGAATCTTCCACAGGATGAGACCAATAATGCTTATTTGGCTGAAATAGTTGATGATATGGCTCAGATAGTGGATTCTGTTGATGATTTCTTGGACACCACAGTTTACCACAATGATGAGCATTTGTATGAAAATGTTCAAAGCTCGAACATGGAATCTTCTGCTGAGGTATATGATACTGATTCTGAGTCTGATGAAGAGGTTGAGGTTGATGATATGAAAGATTCTGGAGAGGTGAAAGCTGCTGAGATCAAAGACGATTCTGCTACAGAAAAGGTTGAAAAGACAATTGAAGAGCAGATGAAGGAGTATGAAATTCCAGCAGGCATGAGTGTGGATGACTTTGTTGCTTACATGGCAGACTGCAAAGAAGCAGATCAACAGGTATCTTACTCTCTACATACTATTGTTCATGTTTGCAAAATTGTTAATCGAATGTTTGATGAAATTGAACAAAAGAATGAACAAATTAAGCAATTAGAATCTGTTGTCAATGCTGCTCATGAGGAAAGAGATAAGTTGATTAAAAGGATCTAACTGTCACTGATAGAGAAAAATTCTTAAAGGATAGGATTAGATCTTTAGAGTCTGACATTAGTGCTATGAAAGACAAAGTTAAACATGTTGTGGCTGTAGAAGAGTAGGTGGTGAAGCTTATGCATTGTTAGCTAAAAAGTGTGCTACAATTGAGAAAGAACTTGCTGATGCTAGGATAGAATAGTGGAATTAAATGCTAAGGTTGATTCTGCTAGACATGCTGAGCTTTTAATGCATATGAAAAAGTTTGAGGATTCTCCATCTAAGAGTTCTGACACTGCTAAGGTTTCTTATAATAGCATGCCTCCTCCTTTCAACAATAACTATACTCCTGTAGAACCCAATATTCCTGAAGTCCTACTTCAACCTAGTGTTGATGATGGTAAATCGAAAGACTCAACTCCTAAGCCAAATTTGACTGAGGAAACAACAGAGTCTAAAGGAGTTTCTTCTCAACCTACCAAGGAAGAGAAATTGAAAGGTGTTGTCCTAGATCCGTCCACTTCTTACGGTCAGAAAGACAGTATTACTCACTTTACACTTCGAAAGAGTAGTAGGGTTTATACTGAGTTAGAATTTCCATTAGCATCTATTGACCCTAAGAGGATTGATAAAGTCTGGGATGTTGATATTAAGGATATGAAGAAATTAAGTCAGTTGCGTCAAACTCCTTTACCTAAGCAGTCTAGGAATAGCAAATCTGAAGATGAATTAGTTGTTAATGTAGAAGCAACTAAGGTTTTGAAGCATATACTAATGCCTGCACGTAAGAAGTCCCCAAGTAAGTCTAGGATATCACCGACCAAACGAGACCATGAGGATTCTAGAAAAACAAGTAAGTCAGTGGACACTAGTGAATCTGTAAGTACCAATAATAAGGTAGATACAAAGAAAAAGGTTAAGGTCCTCTCTTGCTTTGCTTGTCATGAAAAAGGTCATGTTTACAGTGTATGTCCAAATCGACCTCGGAGATCGGGTTCTCCTTCAAAGGTTTCCACCTCGGAAGGAAAAAGGGGGTTGGGTAATGATAAACAGGTTCATGAGACTAAAGTTCAATCTTCTACAAAACCGTTTACTATACCTCACCGACGTGAATCTCCACCAAAAGGTTCATCCCCTAAGGAACCAAGATTCACAACCCCCAGTGGGAGTTCGAGTCGGTCACAAACACCTCCAAGTCGTAATTCATTTTATGACAGAATTCACTCAAGTGTTAGACCTTCTTTGGCCCTCATTCCCCAAGAAATTCTCCGACGAGAGGTCAGAAGTCTTCTCCAGTGAGAAGACAAGTCGAGAATCAAGTCCCACCCACGGCTTCTAGCAATGGATATTGGACTGAACTGATTCTCAAGGATGAGAAGGGACGACCCAAATCTGTGAAGGTTTGGGTCCCCAATGAAAACTAATTTTTCTCATTTTATGTGCAGGGAGTTCCTAGGAAACCAATTCATTTGTGGTACCTTGACAGTGGATGCTCCAGGCACATGACAGGGGACAAGAAGCTCTTGTCCAATTATACTGGTATAAATGGGTCGTATGTTAGTTTTGCTGGATTCAAGGGCGGCAACATCACCGGTCAAGGAGATGTCGTCAATGGACAACTTACTCTAGAAAGAGTTAACTATGTGGAACAACTTACTCACAATCTAATGACAGTCTCACAGATCTGTGATAAGGGCAACAATGTTCATTTCACAGAAAAAGAGGCATACATCTTGAAGCTGGGTTTCGTTATTCCAGAAGAATGGATAATGCTCAAAGCTCCTAGGAAGAGAGACATCTATGGCTTACTTTTAGGTGTTGATAATCCAAAGGAGCCCCTTTGTTTGTTGAGCAAGGCAAATGAGTCTGAATCTCTCCTATGGCATCGTAGAATGGGACATATCAACTTTCATAAGATGAATGAACTTATTAGTCTTGGGTTAGTTGACGGTGTGCCAGTTAAGAAGTTTGGGATGGAAGATAAGTGTGTACCGTGTTTGAAAGGAAAGCAACATAAGAATCCGCATAAATCAAAAGTACTCAACACTATATCTAAACCATTCGAATTACTTCATATGGATCTCTTTGGTCCTGTGAACATAAGAAACATTGGAGGGATGTCTTACTGTTTCGTGATCACTGATGATTACTCGAGGTACTCATGGGTATTCTTTCTGAAGACCAAGGATGAGACCGCAAAACGATTTATGGATTTTTTTAAACAAGTTGAAAATGTCCATGGAGTCAAAGTTAAGAGAATCAGGAGTGACAATGGTACTGAGTTCAAGAATAATACTATTACTATATTTTGCTTGACCAAAGGAATTCAACATCAGTACAGTGCACCATATGAGCCACAACAGAATGGCGTGGCTGAAAGAAGAACAGGACATTGATTGAGACAGCCAGGACGATGCTTGCTGATTCAGGGCTTCCTATTACTTTCTGGGGAGAGGCAGTGAATACAGCTTGTCACATTCTGAATCGGGTTTTGACAGTTAAACGGTTTAAGAAAACTAGTTATGAACTTTTGCACAACAAAAAGCCCAATTTGCAGAATGTTGAGCCTTTCGGTGTTCCTTGCACTTTTCTTAAAACTCTTCCTCAAGGGAAATTTGAACCTAAATCTGAGGAGGGTTTCTTTCTGGGTTATGTACCAAGTACACCGATTAGGCGTGTGTACAATCAGAAGACTGGCAAAGTAGATCTTGGTAGAAATGTCGTAATTGTCAGTCATAACCTGCTGTACACATTGGTCCTGCTAATAATTTTGATTATGATGGTGTCTTCACTTCTTTTCGTGGTCCTGTTTCTTTTGCAGGTGTTCCGACTGTGGAGGATGTAGTTACTCTCCATGATCCTCTTGATGGAGGACCGGTTTCTGGTTCTTCTTCTGTTTCCTCACCAATAGTTGAGCCTACTTCTGAATATGGAGAATCTAGTGGGACAAAAGTAGCAGATTCTACCTTAGAGCCTGCTCCTATAAATCCTACTGATCCCTTGCATATACCTCTACCTGATTCTCCTTTCTATGATACTGATGACACGGAAGGTGAAAATCAGGAGGAGCCTAAAACTCCAGATTATAAAACTCCAAAGCAACATGTGCAAACAAACTTGGGAGATGATCTTTCAGTCGATAAGGTTCCTCAAACTAGGGTCAACAAGGATCATCCAGTCGAGCAAATCATTGGTGATGCTTCTGCCTCTATTCGCACGAGGAATCAATCTAAGAAACTGTCATGTATGTTTGCTGAAGTTAAGGATACTGGGGCAATTACTTGGTAATTGTATTATTGCTTTATCTCTCAGGTTGAGCCTAAAAATGTTGGAATGGCTCTTAAGGAACCGTCATGGGTTGAGGCGATGCAAGAAGAATTGGCTCAGTTTCGAAAGCTTGAAGTATGGACGTTAGTTGACTTACCTCCGGATGAATCTCCTTTAACAACGCGTTGGGTTTTTCGTTGTAAAAGAGATGACAGAGGTGTAGTCACTCGCAATAAGGCTCATTGGTGGTTAGAGGATTTGAGCAACAAGAAGGCTTTGATTACGATGAGACATTTGCACCTGTAGCTAGACTTGAAGCTATTCGATTATTTCTGGCATATGCTAGTTATAAAGGTATTAAGGTGTATCAGCTTGATGTAAAGAGTGCCTTTTTGTATGGAGAAATTAAAGAAGAAGTGTATGTAGAACAACCTGTCGGGTTTGAGGATCCAGACTTTCCTAATAGAGTATATCGTCTCGATAAGGCTTTATATGGTTTACATCAGGCTCCTCGATCGTGGTATGAAAAATTGTCAACTCATTTGAAGGAAAGTGGTTTTATCAGAGGTTCTATAGACAGCACGTTGTTTATTAAATGGAAAGGGAAGGACTACTTGCTTGTACAGGTTTACGTCGATGACATCATTTTTGGTTCATTTGATGACAATATGTGCAGGGAATTTGAACAGAGCATGAAGTCTAAGTTTGAGATGAGTGCTATGGGGGAATTAACCTTCTTCCTTGGACTACAGGTGGATCAACTGAAGGATGGCTTCTTTGTACATCAGACCAAGTATATCAAAGATCTTCTTACTAGGTTTCGAATGACTGATGCTAAGGATGCTGTTACTCCCATTAAGACTAATCATGGGTTGTGTCCTGATAAGCCTAATGATCCATACGTCGATGCCACTCAATATCGGGCTATCATTGGATCCTTGATGTATCTGACAGCCTCACGTCCAGATATTACCTTTGCTGTTTCTATGTGTGCTAGATATCAGGCTAATCCGAAAGAGTCACACTTGAAAGCTGCGAAAAGGATTCTTCGTTATGTGAAAGCCAAGCCTCGTTAGGTCTTTGGTATCCATGTTGGTTCCTTTGACTTCGTAGCTTATACTGATTCGGATTATGGTGGTGACAATTCGGATAAGAAATCAACGTCAGGTAGATGTCAGCTTTTAGGGGGGAGAATTATATCGTGGCAGTGCAAAAAGCAGACATCTGTTGCACAGTCTTCCTGTGGAGCAGAGTACATTGCTGCTGGATATTGTTGTTCTCAGGTGCTTTGGATACAGCAACAATTGCGCGACTATGGTATGAATATCTCCAATACTCCTATTTGTATTGATAATAAGTCTGCCATAGATATTACCAAGAATCCGAAAAACTTTAAAGTCACCAAGCACATAGATACGTGACTGTTTTGAGAAAAAGCTTATTCATTTAGAAAAGGTTATTACTGATGATAATCTTGCTGATCTATACACTAAAGCTTTTGATGGACCTCGTCTTGAGTTGTTATATCAACTCAATGGTATGAAGAATGCCGAGTAGTTTCTCTCAAAGAACTTAAATGTATTTTTCGTGTCTTTGTAGTGTAAGTCGTACATAGATAGAGTCATAAAAATACAAAAAGAGTTGTCTTAGTATAAGTTTGTATATATCTAGTGTCAGAAAAATACAAAAACATTAAAAAAATCGAAAATCCAAAAAAAATATGAATAAAGTAAGGTTACTGCGCTAAATGATTAGAAGTGACGATACTTTAGCTTTTAAGCCTGCTTAATCGTAATATAACTGCTTAGTTCAGTGATTACAATTTGGGATATATCGGTAGGCACAAAGTACCAAGGTTTCCTTCAATCTGAACTTAAATTATACAATGTTCTTGTGGGAAACATATTCAGATATATGGCTGAGAATGCTTGCTTTTCAGAAATGTTAAGATCTGGTCCTTAAATTCTGTGAAAGATCTAGCTTTATTATAAAATTTATTCAGTCTGTATTTGGGAACTTCTACAAGTTCTAAACATGAAAGTAAATTAAGTTAAATGTGATTAAGTGACATATTAGGCTACTTAGGTTGCAAGGTGACTGCCCTTGACCATGGTACGACCGAAAGTGTTACAAAATTAATGCAAATGAAAGTAAATGTGATTAAGTGACATATTAGGCTACTTAGGTTGCAAGGTGACTGCCCTTGACCATGGTACGACCGAAAGTGTTACAAAATAAATGTAAATCGCAAAATACTAAAGTGCTTCAATGATGAAATGTAAAAAGTGTTTCATGGTTTGTTCAAGGAAGTTTCCAAATATATATTGAATACTTGTTATTTTAATGCTTGTGTCGATTATGGGAGTATATCTGATTGTGGGTCACATAAGTTCGCAAACTAAATGTATGGCATGAGTAACTTACTAGGTTACATGGTGACTGTCCTTGGCTCAAGTAATACGAAAGTGTCATATTCAAAGGAAACTGGAAGTACCGAGTGTTTAAGAGGACAAACATACCGGTAATCGCTGTTGGGTCACTGTTCAGAACTTATAATAAGAGAATTATTTCTCACCCGCAGGCTTATGTAACATGCTAACCTGATCTAATCAGAAGTAATCAAGCATAATGTGAATAATGTATAAAGTCAAGTTAATTAGAATTTAGATTAGTTTATTATTCTGCAATTTTTATTCTGAGTTATCTTTCTTTTTATTGAGTCAAAATAGTATTTTTTAAAAGTTCTTATTGTACGAGAGATCCTATTCAAATTCTGAGTATATGTTTTGCTGAATTCCTTCATGTGAATTTTTAATGAGGTTGTGTGGTTTGTTTACAAAGAAGATTTTCTAATATGGACATTAATTTGTTTAAGTTTAGAAAATGATCTTTCAAGTGTTATGTGAAATGTTAAAGTTATTTGAAATCTCACAATTTTAATTTGTAACAAGTTAAGAATTTGATTAATAACTTGGTGACATTTTAGGGTTTGACAAGAAATGACCTCCCTTGATCTTTTGTTAGATTTTTAGTTATTTCATATTTGTTAACCCTGATTGAGTGTGTTTGTAGCTTGAATTTTCTGCATTATACTGTTTTGTTCTCAATGCGTTAATGAGTTCTGTAGTAAGTGTGCAGTGTTCAGGTTAAGAAGATAAAGTTGGAGTGCTGATTTTGTTAATACATTGTTATTTATACGGATGATATCATGACGATAAGATCCTTGGTGTGTAGTGATAATATTTGTGATGCAGATTTGAGCATGTGAAGGATGAATACATGAACTTGCTTTTGGAGTAGTTATTTACTTTATGATTCATGTATTTAATGAAAATAATCAAATTTGATATTAGTTTCCTTTGAATTTCATGCTGTGATTTATGACATACTTTTGGAAACTTTACTAAGTTCTTCAGTGAATTTTTGTTGGATTGTTCATTGTTTGTTAGTTTTGTAGACGGCATCTAGTATGGGACTTAAGTGTTTCAAGATGGTTTGCCGTCACGCATATCCATGATCAAAGGAAGTTCTCGGTGTCATAATCGTCATTGGTAATGAGGTTCATATATAAATTGATTATTTTCAGGTTTGTTGATGGTTAGTGTTTAAACCATGGGTTTTTATTCAAGATTATAATGTTCGGTTATATACTTACATTATGATGATGAATTTGGATGATAGCACTTTTTAGTACAAGGCATGAACAAGTTGCTTTCTAACGAGTTTTTGCTATGTACAGATTGCGATGAAGGGTCGTGCTTTGGAAGATCGCTTTGACAGGAACTTAGCTGAAATCTGGAATATTTTCTAACTTTGATTTGTTCTTACGAAGATAACTGTTATCTTCGTTCTTATAGTTAGAAATTAATTTGTCCAAACGAAGGCTATCTTCGTTTGGATAACTTCGTGAATGGATTTTAGCCCGACCCATAGTTAACCCATTTTTATTTCACTATATAAAGGGGTTTTCTTCGTTTCTTTTTCACAAACGAAAATTACTTTTATTTTCACACGACCAAAACCCTAAAATCTTTTCTTTTCTCTCTATCTACGTCGTTTCCTTGATTTGTTTTGCAAATCGTGATCTAAGTAAGTTTTTTTGACCTTATTTTCGTCCACAAAAACGATCTAGGTTTTATATATATCTTCGATTTGACTCGTTTTGATTATATATATATATATATATATATAAATTCTTGTGATCATTAAACTGGTTTACCCAAACGAATTTAGATTTGTGAAAACGAACTTAGATTTTAGTTCGAACGAAGTTAGATTTGGTAGAAACGAAGTTAGCTTTCGATTATGCCTTACGAACTTAGAATTTAGTTGATAAGGAACGAACTTAGCAAGGCTTAACGAACTTAGTTTCTTAGCAATGCTTACGAAGTTAGTTTCTGTCCAAACGAACTTAGATTTCGTTTATACGTTACGAACTTAGAATATAAGTTATAACTTACGAACATGCATGTCCAGTTTAGACCTTACGAATTTAGACTTCGTTAGGTGAAAACTTCAGTTTAGTTCTTACGAATTTAGGATTTATCTTCGTTCCTTTATAGCTTACGAACTTAGATTACATCTTCGTTCCTGTATACTTAACGAATTTAGTGACTATTTTCGTACAGTTTATAATTTATGAACTCAACTTAACGAATAATTTTGTGCAATTTAGTGACTATTTCCTGCAATTCATTTATTGTGCTTATTTTATATTTGTTTCGATATTGTGATTTGTTTTGCAGAAATGGCTCTCGCTCCGCGTCAGTTTGTGAAGAAACATAATCTCGCACTTAATCTTGATCCGGATCAGCATAATAGCGAACATTTTCATGAGATGTTTGATTACATAGCTCAATCGAGATTATTTTTTGCTTTCTGTGATTCGCCTAGACTTGTTAGGCAGTATATAGATTCCTTTTGGTCAACTGCTCATGAAGTTATGGTTGAAGGACATAGTTTTGTACGTGCTACTGTTTTGCATTTAGGTGCAGAACCAGAGGTAGAAGCAGAGGAAGAAGTAGAGTTGACGTATGAGTTTGAACTTCTTCTTAGATGTTTTCAGAGAATGGGGTTTGTCGGTGCGGTCAAACTTCCTTTTGATAAGAGTGGTTTTCAGGGAAGATGGAGATATCTTGCGTATGCATTGCTCGTGTGTTTGAGCAATCGCAAGGCTGGTTTTGATCAATTGTCTGCTCAGACTGCGTCGCAGATGGTTGCATTAGTGTATAATCGACCTTATCCTTTCTCGAGATACTTTTATCTGGAGTTTCTTGATCAGATTAATGCCAGGGGGAGGAAGAGATTTCTCTTATGTCCTCGGTTTGTTATGGCCATAGTTAGACATTTCTGTCCTAACTTAGTGTGTGACCAAGGTCCTCGCTACGTTCTTCATGCTTGGCCTTCGAGTCTTTTTGCTGATCTTGAAGCAAATACACGTAATGTGGCTGGTCTTAATGATCCACCACTTTTTGGTCACTTGATTAATCCACACTATCGATCTCGTCTTGAGAATGATATGTTTGTGGATGATAATGATGAAGATTCTGATTCTGATGACTCAGAAAATTCTGAGAATGCTTCTGCTAATGATTCTGATGATGATTCGAGTGATGATTCTGATAGTTCTGATGATGGGAATGATGAAGGTGTAGCCGATAGTTCAGACGGTTCTGCTGCTACAACCGAGACAGACACAGATGAATCTGCTAATGAGCGTCGAACTAAGTTGGTTCATGATGTCTCTGCTGCTTCCGAAAGTGATCATTCACATCAGTCTTTTGTTCAGGATGGTGCTGCTTTACATAGAGAGCGTCGGAGTAAGGCATGTCATGTTGTTCCTGCTGTTTCTGATTCAGCTCACTCCGTTCATGATGTACATAGTCATATTCCTGACCGTGCTGCTCAGATTGATCCTGATGTTGCTACTCAGAATGATTCTGAACTGCGTGGAATTTTTGACGATATGGATGATCCCATGAACAGAGCCAGTTCGGTTAGTCCGGTGAAACGGACAGGGGGTGCTGATCTTAAGTATACCAGAACTAAACGTAGACGTGTTGCTGAAGCTACTTCAGTAGCGATTCCTGATCCTCCAAGACCAACTGCTGCTGTTATTCCTGCTGTTTCTCAAGCACAAGTATTACGTCCTCTGGTGGCTCCTTCCTTATCCTACAGACTTCCTTCAGATTCTTCGCTTGTTCGTCGTGTTGATCTTCTGGAGACTCAGGTTCGTACTTTGGAGTCTGATCTCACCGATACCCGAACAGCCTTGACATTTTTGATCAACTGGGTCAAGAATCAAGGGGGAGAAGTTCCTGAAGAGATTTGTAGATTGTCAGCGGTTCAACCAAGACGTCAGAATGACGATGATGATGCTGATAATGCTGGTGATAGGAATGACTCTCGCCCAGTTGAAGACAAAGGAAAGGGTGTAGAGATTGAGGGGGAGACAGGAGGTGATACTTCTCATGCTGGTCCTTCTGGTGTTCCTCGTGATTCAGGTTTCTGATTTTGATTATGATAAAGATTATTTAGATAGAATGTATATTCGATTGTATGTAATAAGTTATGACATGTAAATGTAATCTATCTTATTTCAATACAATTACATTTCATCTTTATTATAATTATCATGATTATGATAAAGATTATTTAGATAGAATGTATATTCGATTGTATGTAATAAGTTATGACATGTAAATGTAATCTATCTTATTTCAATACAATTACATTTCATCTTTATTATAATTATCATGATTATTCTTTGTATTCTGGTGTTCATTTTGTGTAAATCTTAATAGATGATCCAGATTATACAGATTTATTCTTTGATGGTGATGAGCTCGAGGAAGGTGAATTTGTTCCTGAACCAAACCTAAACATATTCAAGAAGCCTTATGGGTTTGATGAAGTTTGGGACTCAATTCCTGAAGATCCATCGATTGAAGAAAGTAGAGTGTTAGATCTGAAGAGATCAGATGTTCGGAAAAGAATGATTCAAGTTCCATTCAGTAGCCAAACTAAAGTTTTACACTTTGTTGTATATGCTAAGAATGGTGATGCATTGATTCCTTCTGATTATGAGATTAACTTGACAAGACCATTCAGTCCAAATGATTTTCCAGTTCCTCTCAGAGATGATGATCCATTACATGTGGTTGATCGACATGTGCCCGAGAGAAGAATTAATGAATGGATAGTCGATAGGGAAACTTGGAAACCAAATTTGTATTGGACTCATATCTCAGACAAAGATGCTGCAAAGTACAAGACAATCATCTGGAGTTGGTTCTATGATGATGAACTGAAGCTGTTTGTTTTTAAAAGACCAGAAGGTTGTCAGTACTTAGCTTGGTGTAAGAGACATTTCAGGAGTTTATGTGAAGAAGACTTACAAGTGATGATAGTTTAGCTGATTTTGTCGGTAAGTATCTTCGTAATGATTTATGGTTGAGAAAGAACATGAAAGATTCAGACAAACCGCAGTTTAAGATTGAACCAAGACCGAAGAAAAGAGTGGTCAAGCCAGATAAAACTGTTGAGTATGTTCAACATGACGTCAAGTGTATGATCAAAGTCCCTGCCAAGAAATGGGCACAAGACGTCTTGGACAAGATGGATAATTGGGAAATTGATCGAAACTCTGGTGAAGCGAAGATGTATGCAGACTCGAAGAAGAAGATTTTGTTGAGAAAAGTATATGATCCGATGCAGTTGGTGAACTTCTCAAGAAATGATCTAAGGAAGTTATACGATACAAAATGTTCATTCTTGCCGTTTTGGAAGCATGAAGAAAGCCGTTATCGTAAGATTCTTCAACTTTGCTTACATGAAGATATCCATGCAAATAGCAGAAGATTGTTATTTGATGGATGACCAGATTTTGAAGACTGAAGAAATCGAAGGTGCTGCTATCAAGGGGGAGTTTGTTGATGCACGTTGATGTGACAACAGCAACTTAGATTTGATCTGTCTTTTAGATTAAGACATTATGTTACTTTATGTCGTATCTATATATATATGTAATTGATAGATTATGGACTTTATGTTTTGGTAATGATCGATTACATGTTTTGGTGTTATATATATGTTATGTATGATGTTTGTTGTGTGTTATACAAGTACAAACATAATATGTGTTAGGATTACTTATTGATGAAACATTTAGGAATATAACCAAGTCTTACATCTAACGAAGATAAGGAATATCTTCGTTTTCGTTTGGTACAAACGAAGATTAACTTCGTTACATGGGTTGGGCTGCTAAGTTCGTAAGAACAAAGCCCAGCAAGCCCAGTTTCGATCTGAAACATATATATACGAATGAATACCCTAAATTAAAGAATCACATTCGACATACACATACACCAGGTGACTAAGTTCGTTCTATAGCTTATAGAAACGAATATAGCATCATACGGCTGATTATTTACTTGATAATTAGCGATATACACGATAACTAATCAAACTAGTTATCTCGTGAGGATTCCGCACTCACGACATAACAATAGACGATATCGAGAGCGATCTGTAGCTATCGAGGGACTCACAATGATCATCATAGCATAATTTTGCCATTACGCATAAATGGCATAGGTGACCTCTACAAACAGAGTGTGGTTGTTTCCAAAGATGGATGAGGATCCCTTAAAGTGAATTTCAACTTTATTGGTAAAGTTGAAAGCATCTTGACATTTGGATTGAAATCCAAGGTCACGATTCAAAGATCATCTTTGAATCTTGACCCTTGATTTTTAATTAAAGGTTATGATTTACAACTTTACCAATAAAGTTGTCAATAACTTTAGAGGATCCCCGTCCTCCAAAGCTTGGTTTTACAAAAGCTTGTAATAGTCTTTTACGATGTCAATCTTCATACAAACCATGTTAAAAAGCAAAAAATTTCAAATTCGTGCATCGCACGAGGCTGCACTCTAGTATAGTTTGTAAAGTTGAGTTTATTAAATAAAAAGTTTTGGGCTGTGAATGGGAGTATAAAAGTTGGTTTTAGTTGGATTGTATGAATATAAGAGAGAGGAATTAATTTTTTAGTGAATAGTATTGATGAGTTGGGTTGTAAATGTGGATAGTCTAAAATAAGGTTTGGCCTCGGTTAGTTGCGGACAAGAAGGAACTCAAGAAGATATAAATACATAAATAAATTAAATTAATAAATAAATAAATATAGAGAAGGATCCCAAACAAATCAATTGGGAAACGTCTGAAACCCTAAACCAAGCAAACTCAATCAATCAATAATAATAATATTTTAGCGAATAAAATAGACTAAAGAAGAAAAGAAAAGAAGAATAAAATTAGAAGTTTTTGAAAATGTGATTTTTGCAAATTTTAAATTTTTTATTTTAATATTTCTATTGTATATTTCAAATCCAATTTATTGTCTCAAACTTATTTTAATGAATGGTTCACTCAGTTTTATATTTTAATAATAATTATAAAGTATGTTGACTTTTTCTTTATGAGTTTTAACATTTGCTTTTTTATTTTTTATACTAATTAACATTAATCATGATTGTATATTTTAAAGCTTATAAAAGAGTATCATAATGGGATAACTGCAGAAAATAGAAATGAACTTTACTCGATTTCACGAAATTAGCAATATCCTTTGAAAGTTTTACTTTTTAGAAAGCATCTTTTGTTTATTAGCAGAAAAAGTGACATTTGACCTGGTAACCTGCTAACGTGTCAGTTTCATTTTTAATTCACAGAATTAGAAATGAACTTTGGATGAATTCACAAAATTAGCAATGTTATTATTTTAATTAATAATAATAATAATAAAAGAACTTTTATAAATAGTAATAATAATAATAATACAGTGAATAATTACTTTCTATTTTCAAAATAAATCTAATAGATAAATTAATATTTGATACTTTATTTAGCATTATATATTTCAGTTATTTAGTTTTCTTGCATTTATCTTTACTTTATTTGTTCAACTGAAATCTGGATCGTCTCACTCAGTTATCAGATTGATGAAGCTTGCGAGTCATTGTCATTGATATTGAGGTGTTTTCAGGTATCCATACAGAATTATATCAAAATTTACTTAAAACTTAATTTAAATATCATTATTATAATGAGTATATTTGTTGTTGTTGTTGTTGTTGTTGTTGTTATTATTATTATTATTATTATTATTATTATTATTATTATTATTATTATTATTATTATGATGGAGAATTACATGTATCTCCAAATATGCAAGCAAAATTACTAATATCCCCAACTAAAAACTTAAATAACAAATAGGTACAATTGGTGGTACCACGTTAATTGCCAACGTGTTTTATAACGGTTGGTGGTACCACGTTATTTTCACATAGGTACAATTAAAGATTTCCTTTACTTTTATATGTTTTGTCTTTTAAATTTACTTTAATTTAATTGTCAAAGTGAGATTTGAAGTAACACCCTTGTTTCCAAACTACTTTACTAAACAATTATTTCAAAACCAATCCCCGCGAACGAACACGGACTTACTTTTTAACTATATTGCATACGAACGGGTCCACTGCCTGATAGTGTGTAGTAGTGAGTTTCAAGGTATTTTTAGTTATAAATTTTAAAGCTCGATTTTGCACATCAATAAGCTAAATAAAATACATCACATATTAATATTCTATCTAATAGATTTGATACATTTATATGAAGTTGATCATCTCATAAATAAAAAAGAATATTTTCATAATAACATAAAAATCATAAGTACACCAAAGAATAAATCTTTATTATATAAAAAGAGAAGTATACAATAAATGGTGGCAGATTAGTGATTTAGAGCAGTATGTGACATTGAGACTTATTCTATACTGAAGTCGGAGAACGCACATGATAAGTTGTCGTCTAAAAAGAGAAGGGTATAATTGTCTAATTAATAAGATTATGTATATTTGTTATTTAAGTTTTTAGTTGGAATCTTTGTAATTTGATATCATATATGGGGATATATGCAATTCCCCCTTATTATTATTATTATTATTATTATTATTATTATTATTATTATTATTATTATTATTATTATTATAACCAATTGGGTTAGATCAGTGGTTGGAGCTCATGCCTCTGGAAATAGAGGTTATGGGTTCGATCCTCATGCCCAGCAAGGCTGGGGGTCCTTTTCTACCTATGGTAGATACTGGAAGCAGCCTCTCTATCTTTGGTAGGGTAAGACTGTCTACATAACAACCTCCTCCATACACCGTCGAAGACGATATTGGGACCCAAAAGCCGTGGAAGACGACATTGGGAGTTACTTTACTTTACTTATTATTATTATTATTATTATTATTATTATTATTATTATTATTATTATTATTATTATTATTATTATTATTATTATTAGTAATAGTAGTAGTAGTAGTATTTTTTTTTTAATAATAATAATGATACATCACTTTTATTATTATTATTATTATTATTATTATTTATTAATTAATTAAATTAATAACATTGCTGATTTTGTGAATTCATCCAAAATTCACTTCTAATTCTGTGAATTAAAAATCAAAGTGACACGTCAGCAGGTTACCAGGTCAGATGTTATTTTTTCTGCTAATAAACAAAAGATGCTTTCTAAAAAGTAAAACTTTCAAAGGATATTGCTAATTTCGTGAAATTGAGTAAAGTTCATTTCTATTTTCTGCAGTTATCCCTATCATAATAATACTTGAGTATTATCCGAGTTGACAAGCTAGTAAACTGTAAAATAAGGTTTGACCTCGGTTAGTAGCCGACCAGAAAAAAGATGTAAATATAAATAAAATATAAAAAAAATATAGAGTGGGATCCCAAACAAATCAATGAGAACCCTAAACCAAACAAATTCAATCAATCAATAATATTAATATTCCTTATAGGAAGTAACTTATTAAAGTAAATATTTTTTATAGTAAGTAACTTTAAATGAAAAGTCATACCCTCATAATACAAATTAGCCATCTATAATATATATATATATATATTGTAGTGCATAGTATACAATTATATAGAGCAATGATTGTTGTGAACGATTAAACGATTGTTGTGAACGATTAATTTAATTTGTGAAGTGGGATATCGCACTTTAAATCTGGCAGTAGCAATAAGTAAATCTTCATCCGATTGGACTCTTGTTCTATTTCAGTATTTCACCACCATTTTTTCTCACTATATACGGTTTTTTTTTCTTCTAAAACCTTTCTGGAAAATATAATTGATCCAGATATCTCCACCACCGCCCATTCTGACCCGCTCATACTTGTATCTTTGCCCAATTTAATCCAAAGATTTTATAGGTGTGATTCAGATTCACCCAAATTAAACCCTAAAGGCCTAAACCAAGCAAACTCAATCAATCAATAATAATAATAGCGGGTGGAATTGTACGGAAGCAAAGAAGATGGCGGCGGGGGGATCGAGTAGTGAATTGGTGTTGAAAGGGTGGTGTGAGGGATGCAGATCGACGGTGGAATTGTACGGAAGCAACTGTAAACACATGACCCTTTGTGTTAATTGTGGCAAAGCCATGGCCCTCCGCCACGACAAGTGCCGTGATTGTGGCCAAACCATCACCCGTCTTATCCGGGTCTCTCTCTCTCTCCCTTGTCTTATTTGTTTTCGAATATCTTGTGTTATATATATTTTTGTTTATTATTATTATGAGAATTACTTTAGCTTAATGATAATAATAATAATAATAGGAATATAATGTCCGGGCTAGCTCCCCCACGGATAAGAATTACTTCATTGGGCGATTTGTTACTGGCTTACCAACTTTCTCTAAAAAGAACAACAACAAATGGTCTCTCCAGAAAGAAGGCTTACACGGACGTCAAATCACCGATACCCTTAGGGTACTACTACTACTACTACTAGTATTTTTCAATTCTGCGTGTTTGTCAGATAAATATATTAGAGAGATTATATGGTCTCCGCAGGAGAAATTTAAGAACAAACCTTGGCTGTTGGAAGATGAAACCGGACAGTTCCAGTACCAGGGTGTTCTTGAGGGTGCACAGACCGCGACATACTACCTTTTAATGCTACAGGGCAAGGAGTTTGTTGCCATCCCTGCTGGTTCATGGTACCTTCCCTTTTCTTAGTATTTCCTCCCCCCCTCCCATAAAACGCTCGCCCTTGTTTATCCCGGCATTCTTTAGGTACAACTTCAACAAAGTTGCGCAGTATAAGCAACTTACTCTTGAGGAAGCTGAAGAAAAGATTAAAAATAGAAGGAAAACTGCTGATGGTTATGAGAGATGGATGATGAAAGCCGCAAACAACGGGGCTGCTGCTTTTGGTGAAGTTGAAAGATTTGATGACAAGGAAAGTGGCGGCGGTGGGGCCGGACCCAGAGGACGTAAAAAGAATAATACTGAAGATGATGAAGCAAATGTGTCAGACCGTGGGGAAGAAGATGAAGATGAAGAGTCCGCTAGGAAAACCAGGCTTGGTCTTAACAAGAGAGGAGGCGATGATGACGAGGAAGGTCCTAGAGGTGGTGATCTTGACTTTGATGATGACGATATTGAGAAGGGTGATATGATCTTTCCTTTCCTGATTACTATTTCTTCACTTGAATGTTCTAAGGTTATATCTACACTTCATGATCACTGTAAATACTTATTATATTTTTGGGTTTAGGTGATGACTGGGAGCACGAGGAAATTTTCACAGATGATGATGAAGGTGTGGCTAACGACCCTGAGGAACGTGAAGATCTTGCCCCTGAAATCCCCGCTCCTCCTGAAATCAAGCAGGTTAGCATTTACATTGTGTAAGGTTTAACTATGGATTGGATTTGACCAATAATAAAAGTTTAGATGTGATCTCCGTTTAAGTTGGTTGGTTAGATAGTTGGATTTAGGTATCAAATTATTACATGTATGAATTGATATGTTCTCCCATTCATCTTTTATTTTAAGCAAAAGATGCTTGAAGATTACTCTTATTTCTTCTTGAGTTCATTCTTTATATAAACCAGAAATTTATGACATTACAAATTACCTTCATAATTTCATCCTCTAAATTGAACTAGAAAACCTAAAGAATTTCCAGAAGAAATATTCATTTAAAATTGAAAAAGGAAAAAAAGAGGACCCAATTTGGGTTTATTGATTGCAAAAGGAAGCTTTAGTATCAGCCCAATTGACATTCTAATTGCTATCATTGGTCCATCGGAAGTATATCTAGAGCGATTATAGAGAGTAAGCTTTCATTCCGGAAATAAAAAGCTGTTAGCATTTTTGATATAATAATTGAATCTTATAATTTCTTGGTATTCCAACAAAAAGTTGTATGAGATTTTTTTTTTTTTTTTTTTTTTTTTGAAACATAACAAAATCACTACTCTATCATCATGCTATAGTATCTGATTGCCAGGTATCTGGAATTTGATCTGAGCATCCTGTTTAAACTGTAATATTCTGTTTGGTCTTCTATTACTATTCCAGAGGGAAACAGTGAAATGTTTTTGCGTGATTATTATGTGTATGAGCCTGGTCTGGACTCTAGGTAAATGTTGGTTATTATTATACTTAGTATCCGGATATTCTATGCTGTGTTCTGAAGTTTATAAATGCCAGAATGAGTGAAAGACTATAAAACTCGTTGTTAGTTGCCAGAATTGTCAATGATGATTGTAGTCTTGGCCCGGTCTTGACCTATATTGCTATGTATGCACAAAGAAGTTCTCAACTGAAGTTACTCAAGTTCTCATTATGAAACTGCTAAGATACTTAAAAACTGAATCCTTCCAGATGTATCAATTAGCAAAGAATGTCAGAATGATAGAGAAAAGACGGACGTATATGCTTTATACTTGTTTCTCATAGTCAACATCGGCTTAAATGACATACAGTTAATAGGGCTGTGTATTGGTTACTTCCAGTTTCCTGGTAACTTCTCATTACAGACTTCTAAAGACACGGGTAGTAATTCAATTTGTAATACGTCTACCAACCAAGAAGTTATCATGTACATTTTATTAGGCTGTCACATGGGCTTGTGCCTTTCTTTGTGTGTTGTTACAGAAAGCTGGTTTATACATGTATTGCTTCTTATTAAATGTGAATTATTACTTGGTTAGGGCCTGATCCATTCTGGACTACATGTAATGGTTCATTGCTCCATTTACTCCCAATATTTAGACAAATTCACTTAATTTCGAGCAAGCTTTTGTAAGTTATATCAGGGAGCATCTGCGTTTATTGTGATTGCTTTTGTGGCAAAGTAGTCGTTGAATATGTGTTTAGACTATATTTTTTGGCTTGTGATGGCATTTGACTGGCTGTAAAATATATTTTCCAGGATGAAGAAGATGAGGAAGACAATGAAGAAGAGGAAGGGGGTCTGAGCCAATCTGGAAAGGAGTTGAAGAAGCTGCTGGGGAAAAATAATGGAGTGAATGAATCAGAACCAGAACAGGAGGATGATGACGATGACGACGATGATGTAAGTGTTCTCTCACCACTTATTAACTTGCAACATTTCCAATAATCTTCTATTTAGTGTAGGATATAGTTTTTTGCATATACTTGGGAGCTAAAAGTTTAATGTTTTCAATGCCAAAGATATTTTTTATATGGATAGCTGGGATCTGTTGTTATTCTATTTTTTCGCCTTGCCCAAGCTGTAGTTATTAGTAGTAATTCTAATCACGCAATGAAACACATTAGTGTTCAATTAGAAGGCAATGCACCAATACTTAAGAATTCATCCTTTAGCCATGGGTGCTTCATTTTAGTATTGAATATTTGTTGGGAATATATTACGAGAATGTGATGGCTTTTTTTGTAATTGTCAGATTGAAGATGAAAGTTCCCCCGTTCTTGCACCAAAGTCTAATACTGGTTCTTCGAAGCGTAACAATCCTCCCAAAGAGGAACCGGTTGACAATAGCCCCTCAAAACCTGCTGCTCCAGGATCCGCTCGAGGAACCCCTAATTCGACCAAGTCAGCCAAGGGAAAGAGGAAAAACAATGATGAGGCTAAAACATCAAATGGTGCTGCTACGAAGAAAGTGAAAACAGAAAATGTATTAGTGCCATTCCATAAGTTCATCATTCTATAAGTTTATAGTCCATAGGCTATAAGTTTACACGGCATTAACACCATCTATTTATAAGAGTTTAGCAAGAGTATTGATAGATAATTTGTTATAGTAAATTGCTTTTGTTATTGTTCTGCATTCCAGGAGGTAAAAACTGTCAAGGATGAACCGGCTTCTGCTGCAAAGAATAGTGCGCCCGCTAAAGGCGCGTCGTCTTCAAAAGCCGCAGCTTCACCATCTACTGGACCCGTCACAGAAGATGAAATCAGGGCAGTTCTGCTACATAAGGCACCTGTCACCACTCAGGATCTTGTTGCAAAGTTTAAATCTCGGCTAAGGAACAAAGAGGTGTGCTCTTTGGTTTCTCAAGTCTCTGCTGTCGTCTTTAATTGGGAAGGCTTATTTTTTGCATTTTGGTTTTCGTTCCGTTGTGGATTTTTGTGCATAAAAATAAAACTTTCTTTGCAGGACAAGGGTGCTTTTGCTGATATTTTGAGGAGGATTTCCAAAATACAAAAGACAAATGGCCCCAGCTATGTGGTGTTGAGGGACAAATGATAGGTTTGATAGGTAATCCTATTTATTCCTACGCATCTTATGCTTCCCGTATATAGTCCAGCTGTTGCTAACTTCCCTTAACTGTTACTAACTTCAACTTCCACCAACTTTTCTGCTTTAGCAAACTCAGTGGTCCAGGGTCTGATTGACGGGCCTGATTTTGTGCGGCAAGAAATACGATGAGGCTGTTAGACCTCCGGATGAATTCACAGTTGATTGTAGACAGGCTGATATATGTCGTTTGACCAATTATAACTTTGCAGATGACTTATGGTGTACTCTTTTTTTTTTATGCATGTCTGTGTGTATAATAAACACATTGTAAGTCATCACCAGCATTAGGCATTTTGGTTTGTCATATAATGATCCATACATAAGAATTGGTTTTTAGGGATTGTCTGGTTTGGGGGTTTTGGGGGTGGGGAATGGGAAAGATAATGAATACACATGCTTGGTTCTAGTAAGGAAAGGTATTCAATACCTAAAAGTGGGTATTAAAGTATTACCTAATAAATTAGGGGTTAAGGTAATCATTACCCACTAATCTTTTCTTCTTCTCTTTACTCTACATAGGACGGTTGGAATCCGGCCACCACTGTCAACTTCCAACTGCCGCCACCTGACATCACCTCCAACTTTCGCCCGACATCACCTCGAACCTACTTCTGGCCACCACCAGTAAGCCGCATCAATATATATATATAATATATATATATATGTTTATGGTGTTCGGAAGAAATATAGTGATGGTGGCCGGAGAAAATTTCCGGTGGGTGGTGGTGGTTGAGAACTTGAGATGTGTTTTGTTAAAGAGAAAAAGCTAGAAATTATCGATCTATATTTTCTTGAAACAGCCAAAAGCATTGATCTATTTTTTCTTGGAACAACCAAAATCATCGATTACTTTAAACATACTTGTAAATTTGTTGTTGTATATATATACTTTATATGGAATGGGAATAAGGATGTTGATGAATATAATTAATGTTCTTTTTCACCAGATGATGAATACACTGTAATCTATTATATGTATATGTGTGTGGTGATGGTGGTTGAATAACTTGTGAGAGAGAGATGGGAACGATATATTGGGTGTGTAAATCTATATGGAGTATATAATAAAAATAACTATGGGGTATTCATATCTATTCCTTTCTCTTACCCTTTCTCATTCCTTAACATATACCAAGCACCCCCTTACTCTTCACAGACACTTACGTAGATAGTTATAGCTGTGTTGTTGAATCAAGCCTTTTGTATTTGAGTTGAAATCAATGTTGTGCCTAGGTAGATTGTATTTACTTAAAAAACTGTTGAAAATTTTGAAATGCAGGCCAAATGTAAAAAACTAGTCTGGATGAAACTAGCTACGTGCCATGATCTTGAATCTCATAATTCTTATGTAGTTAGGGTAAGTTTTTCAGTAAAACTTCCAGATAGTTAGTTTTGTTTTTGGAAGGCAGAAGATTATTAAAATATAAATATCAAACTACTAGCAAGATGCAAAAAAAGTTCCAAAATTAGAGAAAGTAATATATGCAAGATAGATGCAACTTATTGATGGAATTGATGATGGTTAGTCTTCTAATCATTAATGAGAAAGTAATATATGCAAGATATAGAAAGATGCTTTCATTCTCAACTTGTTTTTGAACACAGACATCCGATTGCATCATGGTGGTCGATCACCTAATTGAGTTGGTTCAATATACATTTTAAGTTTTTATTATAGAGTTGTAATATGGAGAAACCTAATAATTTGGTGAAACCCAAGGGTTAAATCTCAGCTCTTGGATCACCTATCATCTATGGTCAAAATTAGATTGGAGAAATACACATGGAAGGGTATTTACGTCCTTGAGATATTAAAATCACAAAACAATCAGATCTCCCACATTCTTTCTCTTCTCCACACTCCTAATTGAAAAATCACCACAGATCGAGAAGACGACAACCACTGTCGTCGACAAACATCATTGTCATCATCTTCATCCATTTTCTATATCATCTTCATCAAGAATACTGCTCAATCGATTCTATGTCATCGTCAATATATCTTGGAGATTTTAACATTAATTAAGAATTTATGTTATTAGAATGCATAACATTTGTTATGTCATTTGGAACTTATCAGATGATAATCGAATATAGTCTGATAACATAAAATAATGTTTGTTATATGATTTGAATTTGGGAGATTTATTGACCTGTTGAATTAAATTTGTTGTTGATGAAATATTGCCTATAAGATGTTTGATAAAATGTTTGAACCAAAGTTTATGTATTGAATCAAATTTGATTATGTTGATCTTTGAAGATTTTAACTACATGTATGTGCAATACTTTATGTTTAGAATCAAATTTGATTATGTAAGCTTTACGTATCTATGTTTGTGTAGTTTTATGCTTAAAATCAAATTTGATTATGTTGATTTGTTTGCTTAAAATCAATTTTATCAACTATTTGATTAATTTTGTTGTTGGGTACAATATTGCCTATAAAGTGTTTGATAAAATGTCTAAACCAAAGTTTCTTATATATAATTTAATATCAAATCACATTTTATTGAGTATTGCATAAGGTGTTTGATGAAATGTCTAAATCAATGTTTGATAATATGATTTAATCAACTTTATGATTCTGAATTAAATTTTTTGGTGTATAGGTTTGTGGATATAAACTCCATTTGTTTTGTGGAAATGTATGAGTAACATCAAATTCGATTTGTTATCTGTTATTGTTTACTTTTATGTTCATCATCATATTTGATTATGTATAGAGATTATAGAGATTTATGTTTTTGTAACTGTATATGTAAAATTATATTTGATTTTGTATATAGATTATATAAATTTGTGTTTTGTAATTTTGTTTTGTACAATCAAGTTTGATTTTGTATTGAGGTTTTAGTTACTTGTGTTCTTATACCTAGAATCATATTTGATTTTTACTCTTACAGTGTGAAAATCATATATATAATGAACAATTCAAAAATCAAAAATGATTTTACGCATACATTGTGAAAAACCTATTCAAAATCAACTATTTAAAATCCAAAATGATTTTACGCATACATTAAGGAAAACCTATACAAAATCATATATTATTTTTTATAAGACATTGAGACAAAACCAAATGAGTTCCATACAAAGAAAACCATTTAAAATCAAAAATGATTTTACCCACAGAGTGTCAAAACCCTATACAAAATCATGTATGATTTTATTCATACATCTAGACAAAAAAAAAGTGAGTTCGGTATCATTAAACATATTCAAAATCATATATGATTTTGTATATGCTTCCGTACAAATAAACTTATTCAAAGTCAAAATTGATTGATTTTAAGCATACACTATGAAAATTTTATTCAAAATCATATATGATTTTACGTATAAATTTGAGACAAGGCAAATGAGTTCTATACAAATAAACCTATTTAAAATCAATGCATACAGTGTGAAAAACTTATACAAAATCATATATGATTTTACGCATACATTTATCAAGAAAATATACAAAATCATATATGATTTTGTGTGCATATTGAGTCAAATCAAATGGCTTCCTTAAAAAGAAATTCATTCAAAATCATTTTTGATTTTACTCGTAAAGTTTGAAAACCTATTCAAAATCAACTATTCAAAATCAAAAATGATTTTACGCATACATTGGGCAAAAGCTATACAAAATCATTTTTGATTTTATGCATACATTTTAGAAAAATGGCATTCTAAAACCCTAAAGTATAAACCCTTAGGGGCTAAAAGCTAATCCGAGGGGTAGGTGTGATCACGGGGGCCTGCGGCCCGTGCTTTATTTTAGGGTTTGAAGTCCCAGGGTTAGCTTAAACTAAACTAAAGCTTAATTGCTAATCAAAGTTGATTTCACATGTATAATGTTAAAAACAATACAAAATCATTTTTATTTTATGCATGCATTTTATAAAAGTTGCATTCTAAAACCCTAAACTCTAAACCATTGGGGTCTAAAACCTAATCCGAGGGGGAGGTATGATCACAGAGGCCTTCACACTGTATGCTTAAAATCATTTTTGCTTTTAAATGGGTTTCTTTGTATGTAACTCATTTTGTTTTGTCTCAATGTGCTATACAAAATCATATATATATGATTTTGTATAACTTTTCCCCAATGTATGCGTAAAATCATTTTTGATTTTGAATAGGTTTTAAGACTTTATGAGTAAAATCAAAAATGATTTGGAATAAATTTCTTTTTAAGGAAGCCATTTGGTTTGACTCAATGTGCTACAAAAAATCATATATGTTTTTGTATATTTTCTTGACAATTTATGCGTAAAATCATATATGATTTTGTATAAGTTTTTCACACTGTATGCATAAAATCAAAATTGATTTTAAATAGGTTTATTTGTATAGAACTCATTTGCCTTGTCTCAAATTTATACGTAAAATCATATATGATTTTGAATAAATTTTTCATAGTGTATGCTTAAAGTCAATTTTGATTTTGAATAAGTTTATTTGTATAGAAGCATATACAAAATCATATATGATTTTTAATGTGATATTGGTTTTTCACTATGTATGCGTAAAATCAATTTTGATTTTGAATAGGTTTCTTTGTATAGAGTCATTCGCTTTGTCTCATTGTCTATATACAAAATCATTTATGATAAATGATTTTGTATATTTCCTTAACAATGTATGCGTAAAATCATATATGATTCTGAATATGTTTAATGATACCGAACTCATTTGTTTTGTCTAAATGTATGAATAAAATCAAATATGATTTTGTATCGGTATTTCACACTGTATGTTTAAAATCATATATGATTTTAAACGGGTTTCTTTCTATGAAACTCATTATGGTTTTGACTCAATGTGCTACACAAAATCATATATGGATTTTGTATAGTTTTTCCCCAATGTATGCATAAAATCATTTTTGATTTTGAATAGGTTTCTTTTTATGGAACTATTTTGCTTTTTTTGAATGTGCTACACAAAATCATTTATGATTTTCACACTATATAGGTAAAATCAATTAGGATTTTCAATAGCTTATTTACTAAATGACTATATATTCATTCTATTATATACATTGTTTACAACACATACTACTTTCAGAGTTAGGAAAGTTGAATTAACTATTAACACTTCACAAATATATAATGATCAAATTTATTATCAAACTTTGGTTTCGACATTCCATCAAACACCTTGTATGCAATACTCAATCAAATGTGATTTGGTTCTAAATTATATAAAAGAAACTTCGGTTTAGACATTTTATCAAACACTTTGTAACCAAAGTAAAGCAAGCTCAACCAGCAGATGACTGTAACAAATTAACATCTCATCAAGGGATTCATCTTTGAAGCTAGTAAAGACATAATACTGCTTCTTTAACAAGTCTTTCCTTCTTCTCTTGAGATCTTCGTCACCTTCACAATGCTCTTTGAGTGCATCCCATAAGCCTTTCGTTGTTTCATACTTTTTAAACAGATGCAGAAATTCCCCTTGGAGAGCCATTTGAAGTGATCCTAAAGCCTTACTTTCAGCCTTATAGTCTTTCTATATATCGACGTCCATTTGCTCATATGAAGCCAGCTTTCCACCAGTCGAACCTAAAGCATCCCTGTCACCCGGCACTGTAGGATGAGTATAACCATTTACTATGCAGATCCACATCCTAACAACCATCAGTCTAAAGTATGACTCGAATTTCCCTTCCAATTGATATATCTGTGTAGGCTTCTCAACTTTGGCGGTGAGTTGTCCTTTCCGGTCTCATGATCCATCAGAATCAATTGATTCAGCAAAGCTTGGTAGTTTGCAGGCAATTGAGACATCATCTTCTCTGAGCTAGCAAAGTTCATGAACCTTTTAAAATAAACAAGGCCTCAAAGTTCACGAGGTCACAAGAAATACGAGGTCGCAATTACACTCGAGGTCATAATTGAACTGGTGAGGTCGTAAATGAGCTCACGAGGTTGCAAAGAATACGAGGTCGCAATTGAACTGGCGAGGTCGTAATTAGCTAACCTAGTCGTAATACGAGCTGGATGAGGTAATACGAGCCCACGAGGTCGCAAACGATGCTGAAACCTTCAACTATCTTGAATTCAAAACCCTAAAGCCCCAAAACACACTTTCGGCTGCTTTCACCAAAAGAGGTCACGAACAAGATTTTCGGTCGTAAACTCATGAAAGAATCACGTCTAAACGACCCTAAATCACAGTTATCTATCACCAACAAACTATAACCTTTCGGTATAAAACCAAGAGGCTCTGATACCACTTGTAAGTCCCCTTGAAATGGATTGTTAATAGTTTGTTCCAGCTATTTTGAGGTGCGGAATCCCTCACTATAACTTGGTGATCAACAACAAGCCTCTAGATTATCTGCTGTCTCGCAGAGCTTCTTCAGGCTAGCGGAACAAATATTGACAACTATAAACCACACAATATGCTTGATATTTCGACAAATGTTCAACCCTAATCTCTGTTAGGGTTCGGTATTTATAGGAAAACACGCGATTGGACTTCAACGAGTTAGCCTCGCAAATCCAAGCCCAGCCAGTCACTTTTACGAAGTCGTCAATGTGATTGGCCTCGTATTTAACCCTGCAAATACGGGGTCATATTTCCTCTGTGAATTGGGAACTCGCAATTCACACTTAGCAGATTTATCATACATTTAATACTTAAACCTAATTTAGTATACTATGCATAATATCAAGTTCATTAATAACAATCACATTACAAAGACATATTACAAATCTAAGCCTAAGCAATCTAGACTGCTATTGACATAGACGTGCACTTACATTAACGATATTACCTATATTGGAAAGATTTTAAAAACGGAATCCTTTTAATTGGCGGAAAACTAAATAGGTTCCTTTTGATAGAAAATTTATGTAAAAAGGTTACCTTTTTATGGACTTTTCTCTATAATATAACAAAAACTTTCAGTTTGTACACCTATAAAATTATGTGTTTTTTCTTTATTGATTTATGAGAAAAACAATTATGTTGCTAGCAGCAACAATAATGCATCTCTTCTCACAAATCATTTTAAACAATGATATATTATAGGATAAAAAAAACGGAAAACAAAATAGGTGTAGCAACATCTAACCTAAGTGGATGCTTCTATAATTCCCTTGAGTTATATTTTTTACTTTTAAATATTGAACTTGTATGATAAGATTATTGAGTTTATGTGATTATTCCATAACCTTACATCTTTGGCCGGGCATTTTTTTCACCATTATATTAAAGTATCACATACGCATAAAATTTAAAAGTTTCATTATGTGGATATATAGACCAAGAAATCTATTATCTAAATAAAGAAGGATTGTGATGACATAAAATTTTCTGAAAAATATCTTATGTGATACTTCCACACATTCTTTTAAATTAGTTATGACATCATCATATTTTGTTAATTTAAATTACAAAATATTCTTTCTTTTTAAAATATATATAACTAATATAGATTTTACGTTTTTGTTTTTACCAACTGTATGTGTTTCAACATGTCTCCACAACTCCACAATTCTTGTTTTCGTTTAGTTTTGTTTTTTACATAATAATTTATCACAATTTTTTAAAGTAACATTTAAACATAAACTTTCGTTGATATTTTATATGAGATATAAAACGTCTCTATATTTATCAATTACTCTATAATAGGAGGGTGTTTGACTTGACATATTTGCTTATTTGAATTTGATTTGTTTTTTAATTTTACTCCGGCTTATTTTTTATTTATAATATTAATATTTTGAACTTATTTCGCAATTAAAAAATTATTAATCTTTCTAAAAATCATACTAATAACAAAGTCATGACATATGGTAAGTATGAAATTACGAGAGAAAATTAATAAATTATACTTGACATTGAGTTAAGACATTAAGGGAATTATTAGAAGGATAAGTTAAGAAGATTAATCATTTCCCTTTGCAATTACAAGTCATGACACATTTATAAATTCTAAATTAAGTCATAATTACAAGATTAGGTCAACCAAAATAAATTAAATTTAAAAAATGCTAAATATACAAACAATTTACAAACTATAATTTTTATAAACTAATATGACAAATTAGATATACCAATTAAATTTTAAAGGTTTTTCTCCTTAAAATTTTTAAAACAAAATTATATATACCCACTAGCTCACTCTCAGTCTATATTATTCTCTCCCAGTTTCTTTATCAAAACCCCAATTCCCAAACCCTAAAACCCTAAAATTACTCCATCCCCAAAATCAAACAAAAATGGCACCAATTGATCCACATTCATTCACAGATTCATCACACCCACTAACAACCCACATTTCATTAAACCTCTACTTCAACTTCCCATCTTCAACAATCTCTTCATCCGCCATTCTCACTCTCTCTGCCCCATTTTCGGGCGAGCTTGTTCTCGACACCCGTTCGCTATCGATAACTTCAGTTATCGACCCGTTAACCAATACCCATCTCCCCTTTTCCCTTTCCCCTGTCATTGACCCCATAAAGGGACAACCTTTACATATATCTGTATCTAACTGTGCTAAAATCTTGATTACTTTTTGCAGTTCTCGCGATAGCTCTGCGCTTCAATGGCTGACTCCGCCGCAGACGTTTAATAAGAAGTTTCCGTTTGTGTATACCCAATGTCAGTCTATTCATGCCAGGTCTATTTTTCCATGTCAAGATACACCCACGACACGTGTTCGATATAATGCCAAGCTGAATTTTCCGTATCAGTTGAGCTGTGTTATGAGTGGGAAACAGGTTGATAGGAGAAGTCCTTTAATGGGGTGTGGTGATTCGGGTTTTTGTGTTGATGAGGATTTGTGGTGTGGTGAAGGGAGAGTTGTTGAGGAGTTTGTGATGGAACAACCAATACCGACTTATTTGTTTGCGTTTGCTGTTGGTGAGATTGGGTGGAGAGAGGTTGGACCGAGGACTAAGGTGTATGCAGAAAGTGGGAGTGAGATTCTTGATGCTGCCGCGAAGGAGTTTGCTGGTACGGAAGATATGATTAGAGTTGGTGAGAAGTTGTTTGGGGAATACGATTGGGAGAGGTTTGATTTGTTGGTTTTGCCACCTAGTTTTCCTTATGGTGGGATGGAGAATCCGAGGATGGTGTTTTTGACCCCTACTGTGATTAAGGGTGACGCTAGTGGCGCGCAGGTTGTGGCGCACGAGCTTGCTCATAGTTGGACTGGGAATTTGATTACTAACAAAACTAATGATCACTTTTGGTTGAATGAGGTAAACGAATATTTCATTACCTTTATTTGTTAATACTTTAATTATTGATGGGGATTGTCTATGGATCTTAAGATTTGTTAATTATGTTAAACGCATAAAATGAATGTCGATTTTTCTTTCACCCAGTACATGTTTTTTGTGAATGTAAGTTCAATTTATAATGAAAAGAAACCCTTTGAAAGTGGCAAATTTAATAATTTGACGATCTGGTTGACAAATTTGGAAATCAATTAAATATGATCTTGGGGAGCACAAAGCTAAAGGAAGACTTGCTTATGGATGTAGTTTATGTGTAGAACAAATAGCAACTCCCATTTTAAGAATAATGTTGAACCACAAATGTATTTCTCAGATGACCATATTTGTGATACTATTTTGTTTCTTGGATTGAATTGATGATTACCTACTTTAAATTTTAGGGATTTACAACTTATGCTGAAAGGAGAATAGTTGAGGCTGTGCAAGGGGAGGACATTGCTGCATTGAATATTGGTATTGGTTGGAAAGGGTTGGTTGATGAAATGGAGAGATTCAAAGATAACATGGAGTTCACAAAGCTTTTAACTAATCAGGAAGGGGTGGATCCGGATGATGTTTATTCTCAAGTTCCATATGAAAAAGGTTTTCAGTTTCTATGGCGCATTGAGCGACAGGTACTCATCTACTCATATGTTCTATCTTTTGTAACATATCTTGATATTTTTAAAGTTATTTATATTGTTGCTCTCTATCTTTGGTTTGTATGTGATGCTTAGATTGGAAGGCCAGCTTTTGACGAGTTTCTTAAGAAATACATTGCTGCATTTAAGTTCCAGTCCATTGATACAAGCATGTTTCTTGACTTCTTGAAAGCGAATGTTCCTGGAATAGAGAATGACATTGATTTGAAAACATGGACGGAGGGTACTGGCATCCCTTCTGATGCCATGGAGCCGGTTTCTAGTATTTATACAAAGATTGTTTCTCTTGCACGTGAGTTCAAACAAGGAAGGATGCCAAGTGAGGAAGAAGTTGTCAGCTGGCATGGGCAGGAATGGGAGCTTTATCTGGAAAATCTTCCAAAATCTGTTGAAGCTTCACAGGTATGGTTCTTTCCTCGTCATTATTTATTAGAATATACATCTCTGGCAAGTTAACAGAATAACAGTATCTTTGGATTAAAGAGGGTGCTTGGCATTGTGTTTATAAAGTGATTAAGGCACTGGTATATCAGTTTATATTGTTTGGTAATAGTGAAACTGATTCAAGTTATTTGATATTAGGTGTACTTTTACATTTTAATCCTTTAATAAATCAAAATTTTCCAAACTCTCAATAATCTGACTTATCAGAGTTTCCATTGGATTCAAACACCATATCCTGCAGGCTGCAGCCCGTTTCATTACATGTCACTTTCAAAACACAATGCAAATACATGCTGGCTGTTCTGATAAATTTATAGTATTTGACGTGTCCTCGTCACTAGCATGGTTTTCATTTTAATTTACAATTGATGTAACACTAGATCAGTGTCACATAGAGGGCGATTTAATTGTTCATTTGTTCAATTTATTGATTCGTACCCCGTTTTGTCAAACAGATTGACGATTGCTCATATTACCTACTTTGTTGTTTGATTGAATACTCGGTTTCTTAAATAAATGTTCTTATTTTGTGTGTAATAATTTTCTTATGCTTGTTATGCCGACCTTTGATTTTTTCTGGTAACTATTTTTTTTTTATACTGTTTTTCTTATGTAAATTTGATTTTGTTACTGGTTAGTTGTTGACAACAGTTAATTGTTCTCATTTGGTGAATGATATTGTTGTATTAAATTCCAAGTATTTTTCTTGACCTAAATTTTATCCCTTCAATCTTTTATTGGCTAAGAAGTGTTACTGGATGAAATGATATTGTTAGAAAACATATATATATAACAATTCTTTTTTTTTTTGAAATTCTTTGAATATGTCCCTCCCATGTCTCGAACTCGAATCTCCAGCATGTAAAGCTGGTGCTCAACCATTGAGCTATAATGGGAAGTACAAAAAACAATTCTTTATGAGCTCATTACTGAACTTATTGGAGATAATTTGTGGTTAACCTTGTGACCATATCTACTGTTAACACTTCTCGAACCAAACGACATTTAGCCTACCGGAATTGGGGTGGATCATCAATCTAAAGGTTATAGGTTCAAGTCTCATTTGAGATATTTTGGGTAAATTATAGGTTATTTTAGGTGCAAGTTTTCAGAAAAAAAGAACTCTTAAAAATGACATGATTGGAGAATCCTGTAGAATTGTTAATATATTTATTATGAGTCTGATGTGTATAAATAACCTCGGATCAAAACATAGTGTAAAAAACAATCTTGCATACTTGTATTTACTGTATGAAATCAAAAGAAGGAAACTGTTGGCATTTTTTTGTTTTGAGAATGTTATCAAAGGTTTGGCATGAATTTGCTGAATCATATATATATATATATATACATATACATGTGATTGTAATCAAGTGCATTTGACCACATCTTACCATCTGTATTTGTCTTTGTGGACTAGTTATCTGATCCCGTTACTTCCACAATTACATGATTCGCTGTTTTTTAAAATTTGCTGATGCAGGTTACAGCTCTGGATTGTCGATACAGGCTATCAGAATCAAAGGACTATGAGGTGAAAGTAGCATTCCTTCAACTGGCCATTGCTTCAAGATGCAGTGAATACTATAATGTTGTGGAGAGAACATTAAAGGAAGTAGGGCGAATGAAGTACCTTCGCCCACTGTACACAGCATTGGTGCAGGGGACCACAAGGAAAGAAGAAGACAAGATATTTGCGCAAAGGGTTTTTGCTGAAGCTCGTGAATGTTACCACCCGATCGCTCAAGGTGTTGTGGAGTCGATTCTTTCCAAGCATCTTTAAATATGTAATGAAAAGTTTAACTTAACGTCTTGTTAGATTAGGGGTTTGAATCTGATGAATTTATTGGGTCTCTAGTTCAACTTTATTTTGTTGACTTTCTGGGTAATTATCGAAATTGTCTTGCTATATTCTTTGGTGAGCTCAAACATGATCATGAAGGGTCTGGTGTTTGAAATGTTGACATTGAAATTTGGGCTGTCACCAAATAGGTGAACCAAACTCAATAACCTACCTGCTCCAGATGAATTACACGTCACTGGATTAGGATTGGGTTTGATGATGTACTTTGATTTGGGGAAATTTATTTTAGCTAAGCGAGGGAAGATTCCACGACAACAAAAGCATTGGTGATTTTATCAGCGAATTTTTGTAGTTTTTAAGGTGATTTCAGGGACACTCCAAGTCGATATCAATGATAACCTCAGGGTCTTCTCAGTAGCTCTTTTATTAGTCATGGTGTTCAAGTAATTTTCGAAGTCTTTTTTGGTGGTCTAAAGAGCAACCTCTGGGTGTTCTCTGGTTTTAATTGTTCCGTATAATTGATTGGCTTGGTCAATTTATGCTCTGTTAGTACTTGTACAGAAACGGGTTTGGACAATGTTTGCTTACATTAACACCCCAACTCTATCACACCTGTGCTCATTTTCTTTGCAGATTCATAATATAGTTTGAATCATAAAGAAAAACTACATGTGAATGGTAAGTATTTTGTTGCAGGGTTTCTTTATATCTTAACTTTGTTTAAATTTGCATGTAGATGTGTCCCTTCGGGAACATCCCATATAATCGGATTGATACACAAATAAGCAAGTAGATGTACTCTGCTTATGATGAAGATCTTGTGAGTTGTGATCAAATTTGGTAGATTTAGTATCCATCGACTGAATCTGTGACTAATGAGCTTACAACTGAGAATGTAGATATACAGAATACTAAGTTACTACTAAGGAGTTAGCCTAGTGGTAAGACAATCACTTGATGATCTTAAGGTCTCAGGTTCGATCCTCGCTTGACACAAAAAATAATTTCTTATAATTTCTTCAAGGTACCCGTTACCAATAAAATCTAGACACACATGTGGTTTAAATCTTAGCCATGGAATTATATAGAGTTACAGTAATTTTCTTCACAATGCAAGTGATATCGATTGATGGTGATAGTACTGTGTATCTGATTAGATGTCTTTCTTTTCACAATCATCTATCTTGAATTTTAATCAACCTTGATGCATATTTTGGATACATATATTAATATTTGTATTTACAGTTCTCCAACTCAGAATAATTGATGCACTAATATTTACAAGTTTTCGCATGGACTTCCTTTTTCATGGGAATTGTTTTGGTTTAGTTTCGACTTTCAAGAGTGAGGTAATTATATCTTTTGGGGTGCCCATTTCATAAATTTGTCATTTCTCGTTTGGTTTTCGCGTGCATTCATTTGTATGCTTCATTGCTTCCTCTTTTAGAATAAATTCTGCAAAGCTTTTGAAACTTTATTATATTCAATATCCAAAACAAGTAACTAGTTATTCCAAATACACGTAAAAGTTATTCCAAATGACAAGTAACAAGTTATTCCACTAAGTTTCTTCTTTATATATTGTATAACCAATTAGTACCATCTAACCTTTGTATTCTGGATTCATGGTTGCATACCCATACTAAGAAAACAGCTGTTAATACCGAATTGTCAGACATTCCAGATCTGAGTGTAGTTCATTTCAGTTTTAATAATCAAATGTCTAACCTTAAGTCTGTTTTCACTGTGTAGGCTAGGTTAGTACCCGGATAGATGACTCTTACAGGCACAGATAGTCAGAATACTTTGGATCGGGAGCCGAATCTACCTTGTTTGGATATAGTTGATGGTATGTTTCTACATACATTGTCTACAGCAAAAACCTCTAGTGTATCTTTTCCAAGATTGAAATTCAATTAAAGCATGCTAACTAGTTTATAATCTGCTTATATAGTTAAACAAAAAATCATATCATTTGCACGGATGACTGATATCGTCTAATTTGCATTGAACTTGTTTTCTTGGGGTAAAATTGAGTAATGACATTCTTTTTGTAATAACTATTATATAGGAGATGGAGAAGACTACTTCAATATATGTGTTCCTCTGAGTAGAGCATCACTCAGTGGCAATTGGGAAGCTGCTAAGGTCATTCTTGATAAACGCCCAGAGTTGGTATCGTTTGCCATCACTGAATGTTACGATACACCACTTCATGTTGCAGCTTTAGGAGAAGAAACAAAGCAGATGCTAGATTTAGTCAAAAATTTAATGCTAAGAATGGGAAATCAGGACTTAGAACTCGAAAATAATCTTTCCAGTACTGCTCTTGTTTTAGCAGCTGCCACAGGAAAGATCAAAATGGTTAAGATTTTGGTGAATCAAAATATCAATCTGCTGAACATACCTAATGGTAATGGTCTTTTACCATTGCAAATTGCTGCTCAATATGGGAGACGTAAAATAGTGAAGTTTCTGTATGGTGCTTCTCGGAGGTTGTCTGATTATAGTTGGACACATGAAAAGCGGAGTTGGCTAGTAGAGAAGTGTGCAGAGTGTGACTTATTTGGTAAGTAATATGGTAGTCAGGAGTCAGTTTCGAATATTTTTCTCTGTACTCAGAGTTTGTGCTTTGATTAACTTTTACCTTTTCACTCAATTATTAATAACATATTTTGTGTTGCATTTGTTTTATTAATATTGTCCTTTTTATAGGTGTCGCACTGAAAATTGTGAAGGATCGTCCAGAACTCGCTTCAAATGCACTTGTAATGCGAGCCTTGGCTCGAAAGTCTGTAGCATTGAATAGAGCAGAACCAAATTTTATCTTGAAAATTATAAAATCAAGTAAGGTTTCATTGGTAAATACATATGATCAACATTATTACTGTTCTTAAAAACTTTAGATTTGATATGTATTATCAATACCAACTTGCCTGCAAACTTGTAATTATTGTGTGTGTTTGTTATGTTATGTTTTGTACCCAGTTTTTAGAGCTATAAAGATAAAGGTGGGGGCTGCAGATGAAGATGATACGAAAGATGCGGTCGAATTACTAAAAACTGTTTGGAAAGAGATTATCAGAACAGTGCCAAAGAATGAAATCATTATAAGGATTGCGAATTCAGGGGCGTTATTTGTTGCTGCAGAAAAAGGAAACACCAGATTTATAGTTGAGCTACTTCGAGCCTTTCCAGGTCTGATATGGTCAAAAAATATCGAATCTCATACTATATTTCATGTTGCTGTTTTGAATCGTCAGCAAGATATTTACAACCTATTATACGAGATAGCCTCACTAAAAGATGTTTTAGTCGCTACCCCGGATAAAGATGGCAACAATATTCTACATTTAGTCGGGCTGAGTTCACAGAAGATGAGATCTAAGGTATCTGGAGCATCTCTCCTAATGCAACGAGAATTATTGTGGTACAAGGTATTATGTCTTTAACTTTCTCCCTCATACTATTTTTTCTTTTTTTCTTAAGCAAGAGTAACCAGACTGCTTTGATTAATTGCTCCCAAATTTAACGCAAATTCTAATATCCTATAACTTTTGGTTGTAGGAGGTAGAGAAGTTGCTGCCACCTCCTTTAAGAGAAGCGACAAACAAGGCTGGCAAGACGCCACATGAGATATTCTCCAAAGAGAATGAGGATCTTGTTTCCAAAGGTCTAATTTGGATGAAAGAAGATTGTATAGTTGTCGCAGCGCTGATAGTCACTGTAGCAATGACAGTTGCTTTTACAGTTCCTGGTGGTTATGTCCAAGACCATGGAAATCCTATCTTCATTCATAAACGCAGCTTCATAGTTTTTGTAATTGCAGATGCCGTTTGTTTATTCTCTTCCTCAACTTCACTCTTGGTTTTGTTGTCAATGCTCACATCTCGTTATGGTCAACGAGATTTCTTATCCTCTGTCCCACGAAAGGTGATGCTAGGCCTAACAACACTTTTCATATCCGTAGCTGCCTTGATGGTGACTTTTAGTGCTAGCTTCTTCGTTCTGTATCATAATGGGTTGAAATGGGTACCAATCCTAATTGCTATATTTGCTACTATGCCAGTCATGGTATTTGCTGCATTTCAATTTCCTCTTTTGGTGGATATGTTTCGGTCTAGGTATGATTCTCATTATCTTTTCAAACCCAAAAAACGCGATCTTTTCATCCCAGATCCTCCAAAAGGCTAATTGTAACTTAGACTTTTTTGCTTTTTTTCTTTACAATAACCAGATCTTTCCTCTTTTGGGGCACTAGTTATGGTGCATTTAACTAGTTAGTAAATCCCTTTTATAAATAACTTTTTAATAGTTTGGCATGTATTACTGTAACAGTGTATTTTTTATAATTGGTGCTCTTAAAATACAATCATGTAATTATAATTTGGAAATGTTACAGTTTTATTATAGAAATTTCTATCTTGGTTATTGTATTATTTTGCCCAAACTTAGGCATTCGATCTTTTATATTTCACAGTAGACTGTCATAGATATGTGTTTTCACGATTCTCTGTATACTATGTTCGATTTTAGCCATTCAATGTAGAAATGTACGTAATGACCAACGCTTAAACCAGATTACTTTGATGGATTTTCGTGTTAGTGAACAGATCGATGCATCTTGCTACAAGTTTATAAGCTTTTGATCATTTGAAAACTAAAATTTTCGTGAAAATTAGATAACTAACCAAAACACATTGTGATCTTAATTTAACAAAATGTGTTTTTAATATGTTTTTCAAAAACACATTTTGTTAAGTTCAGATGATAGTGTTTGAACAATTTTCTGATTTACAACGCTATAAAAAACACACTGTGATTTAAAATTTAACACAACGGATTTAGATTACACAATAAAAACACATTGTGTTAAATTCAAATCATAGTGTGTTTTGGCATTTTTCTAGTTATCACAGAAAATTTAATTTTCAAATGAACATTTTACCAAGTTTATAATACCATAGTGCTAAATAAATAAAGATGTCAAAAACCTTGTCTTCAGTGTGAACGGAAAAAAAGAGAGCTGAATTCTTTATAAAATCAACCTTTGCCATAAGAAAAACAAACATTGAACGCCGATATGAAAAAAAAGTTTCGCCTTTTACAATGACTTTGGAGTAATAATATAGTGACAAAATTGTAAGTATATATTAGATAATTAGCTGTTGACTTGGTGAAAATCTTCTTTGATTCACTATCATACAAACTTTTAGTAGTGGTTGAAGACAAACTTAATATGAATTCTTTAGAATAAGTTGAAACGCCAACCAAAAGTTGTTATAACCAAGTAATTAACATTAATATTTTGTATAAGCTCCAATACCCCAATATTGACTTGATTACCACAAATTACAATCTATAATTCTATATGACTATATATATAGATAGATAAATAGCAGAACTGCAAGACATCCTTTTATTGATTTAATCAATATTTCATATACAGAAAAAACAGGGAACTTTTTGTGCAGCATTCTAAAGCAGGTTATTATTTTCCCGATCGGTTAGTTAGAAATAGCAACTAGATGGATCACACAAGTTCAGACTCGGGATCTATACCTGACCTCAGTTTTATGAACCAGGAGGAAGAGGTTAACACTCTAATCACTCCAGGTATCATGCCCGTATCAGAACAGGATTCAACCGATGACCTGGATACCATGAGCCAGGAGCTCAAAATCAACATTCCAAGGTCTCCAAACGACACTATTTCAGAACCGGACCTGAATACCATGAGTCAGGAATATCAGATAAACATTCCAAGCACCCCAGGTAGCGAGTCTGCATCAGAGTCAAGTATAACCAACATTCAGGAGGATCATATCACTAATGCAAGTGCTTCAGTACAGTCAAAAGTGGCTAGTGTCAATCTAGCTACAGGTAAATTCTTCTAACAAACTTGAAAATTACCTGCACCACACTTTTCCATGCATAACAATTTTCCTAGAATAACTATATACATGTACAAAATTAGATCAAACGGTGCTTATTGAAAGACAAAAGAAATTTGAATAACTTGTATCAAATTTATAATTAAAGATAAGCAACTTATGATATGATTACCTTTCATGCATACCTTTCTCTGAGTGAAGAGTAGGATACTGTTATTTAGACTCTAAGCTTGAATGGTGATTTAATGGAGGTTTAATGCTAGAAATGAATCCCACTCATCCATTTCTAAGACCTCCTGTAACACCCCAACAAAGCGGAATCATGAGGGTTACACAAATAGCACAGCACGACATGGAAATTATGTAGAGTAAAACTAAATGCATAAAAGGATCAAGTAAATTCATACGAACCATTCAATAGTGTAAGTAACCGGATCACATCTAAGCATAAACCCTAATGGGAATAATAAATCAAGGATCCAAGAAGTTCAAGTCGAAATCCAATTCTAGAATCAATCATCCAATATATCTTTGAGTTAACCTGTTCACCTAAAAAGTGTACTAAAATGGGTCAACATAAAGTTGGTGAGTTCGTAGGGACAAGTAACAGGAAACAAGTGTCGGGATAACTTTTAGTTTTGTTTCGTAATGACTCGCCGAGACTTGACCACTGTTGCTTCCTCTAGTCTTTTAGTATGATCAAGTTATATTCTGGGATAATTGGTCTATACCATTAGAAAGTAGACTCATTTACGGTTCCGTGGCCGCTGGAACTATCAAAAACGGACTTACGGTTTAAAAGTTATGGACGTTTGAAAATGACTTTCCAGCAGTGTATCACGGCGTGATAATTTGACATCATGGCGCGATAATTTGATATCACGACGCGATATTTTGATATCACGGCGCGATATTTTGACCTGAACACAATTTTGCTCGAACTTCAATCCCTTGCGACGCGAGGGAAGCCACTCACGACGCGATTCAGCCCAGATCAGTCCCAAATCAAGCCAAATACGAACCAAACTCAACCCAATCTCAATTCTTGACCTTGAAATCGAATTAGGAGGTTCCAAGACTCATTTTGAAGCATAATTAAACATATTTTGACATAAATAAAAATAACCAACTTCATAATTTTCATCCAAAACATCAAATCATTCTTGACCCAAACCAAACCCTAGAAAACCCTAAATTTCGTTTTTAACTCGTTTTTGGCCAAGAACTCATAAGATTTGACTAAGAAACATGTTTAATGATATAAAATGAAGAAATTTAGTTAGGCTTCACTTACCAAAACACCTCAAGACTTCAAATTCGGATTTTGGGGCTTTTGAGAAAGGATGAACACTTGACATCTTGAAATTCTTGGAGAATGATGATTATCATTGTTATGGTTACTAGATTTAGTTGCTTTAATAATATGAACACAAGATTTGGAGAATTTAAGATGAATTTAAGATAAAAATCTAGTTGGTAGAATGAAGAAGAAGAAGAAGAAGAAGAAGAAGAAGAAGAAGAAGAAAGAGGAGTAAAGGAGATGGGAGACAGATAGGAGATAAGATAGTGTAAGAAAAAAAAAACAAAAATGAATGTGTTGGTGGATGTGGGTCAAAGGCCCAAATATAGGGCTCTCGTTCCGCTAGTTTCGACAAATAGCTATTCGTTAGACATTTAAACGCCAAAACATATCCTTAATAAAAATTAAACTCAACGTTACACTAAAACTCGACAAAACGCCCAAGAATTCATATTAATTCACAATAGTCGTTTATTTTAATTACGTTTAAATCGTAAGTCAAATACGTCAAAAGTCACGAATGTTACATTATTCCCCCGTTAAAGGAATTTCGTCCCGAAATTCTAGTCTAACTAGGCTCGTTAAACAAATAGAAAAATTTGGCTTTTATCGCATCTTCTCGTTCCCAAGTAAATTCGGGTCCATGTCTAACTTTACATCTCGTTTTAAAGTTTGTATACCGAGTACTCTTTAGCTTTTTAGCTTCTAGGTTTAAGATCCCTATCGGCTTTCTTACGACCTTTAACGATTTATCAACACGGATTGCTCAAAGAGACACATGAAGTGTTGGATTCACCAAACACTTCCAAAGATTACAAATATGAATAACATTATGAACTCCACTCAAGTATATATTGAGGGGGCTCCAAACACTACGCTACCGGGCCAAAACGCCATAAATCTTGTTGAATGGTCCAATATACCATGGACCCATCTACTACGTTTCACAAAACAGACACTCCTTTCCATGGAGACACTCTCAACATCACAAAATCGCCCACTTCAAACTCGAGGGGTCTTCGTCTCATGTTAGCATTATTCAATTTTTGTTCTTAGACTACTCTCAACTATATTTTGATTTGTGAGATCACCTTTGTCATTTAAATGAAAATTTCGGGCCCAATGAGTTGGCTTTCACCAACTTTCGTCCAAGCTAACGGTGGTCTATATCTTCTCCCATGCAAAGCTTTAAATGGAACCATTGGATACTACCGGGACAGCTATTATTGTAGGAGAACTCGTCTAATGGTAAATATACGTTCCCAATTGCCACCAAGCATTGATGGCACAAACTCCTAACATATCATCAAGCGTTTGAATCGTTCTTTCTCTTTGACCGTTGGTTTGCGGATGGAACGCCGTACCCACATCAAGTTGAGTACTCATCGCTCTTTGGAACGCCTTCCAAAACTTTGAAGTAAATCGGGTATTCCGATTGGTTATGACGGAAATCGGCACTCCAAGTTTGGATACTACTTCTATGAGATACAACGTGCCATGGTGTCAAATTTATCATCTTCCCGGATGACTAAGAAGCGAGACGACTTAGTCAACCGATCATCTATCACCTAAAAGGTGTCTCGACCACAACTCGATCTAGGTAACTTCGTGATGAAGTTCATGTAACACCCCAACAAGGCGGAATCATGGGGTATCACAAAAAAAGCACAGCACGACATGGAAAATATGTAGAGTAAACTAAATGCATATAAGGATCAAGTAAATCCATACGAACCATTTAGTAGTGCAAGCAACCGGATCACATATAAGCATAAACCCTAATCGGGAATAATGAATCACGGATCCAAGAAGTCCAAGTCCAAATCCAATTCTAACAAAATCAGGCAATCAATCATCCAATACATCTTTGAGCTAACCTGTCACCTGAAAAGTGTACTAACACGCGTCAACATAAAGTTGGTGAGTTCGTAGGGGCAAGTAATAGGAAACAAGTGTGTCGGGATAACAACCGTTAACGATATACGAGGATTAGAGTACTTAATCACGTTCCAAGGAAACCCTAAAGGTTTCACGTTATCACAAATCAATACAAGTCAACGTTTACGTTCAATTATAGTTATAATAACACGACTTACATAATAAATAATGCGCGATAAACCGGCACGACTTACATGATAAACAATGTGTATAATACGTTTCAGGCACGACTTACATATATTTCAAATGCGTAAACTACGCTCCAGGCACGACTTACATATATTTCAAATGCGTAAAATACGTTCCAGGCACGACTTACATATATTTCAAATGCGTAATATCACGGCACGACTTACATATATTTCAAATGCGTAATATCAACGTTACGTTACAACTAAGGATTCATATTCAATATACATGTTAAACAATATTGTTAACAACAAAGTTATGTCACAAATCGTGGGCTTATCGTTATGCCATCAACATGGACTTAATCATTATCACCATCACAAATCTATAATACGTTAAGGGGGAAAATGTTATCATGCGAGATCCTATGTCCCGATCCTTATCAAAACGTTTTCCATCAATCAACAACACAATGTACATACACTTCATACCATTTTACTTTCAAGGAGTCTTTGATGTTTATATATAGGGTCACCCGCAGCCTTCCCACCACATCTCCAACTCATTGAAAGTAAGATCGTCTCATATGTATGTACAACTAATCAAAACACAACGTGTATTCATAAACGAAAGCATAACTATCCGAGCAACAAGTCAATACGTTAATCAAACAATCAATCAATCAATTAAACAACAATAACAAGCACGTACACTTTTCAGCCCGAATCTCAATTGAGTATGGAGGGTTTACGAAACTCACCTTTGTCGGCAAAAACAAGTTAAGAATGATCACAAGCGCACAATATTCGTCACACGATCCCAACCTATAGTTATACATATATGCATATTAATACACGTTCATAATATCATTATTCGGACTCGTTCGATCATAAGAATCAAAACGATGTTTGTTGGATTAATACGAGGTGAAAAGGATGTTAAGAATCGACTTGACAAGGATTAAACGAGTTAAAGACATACAAGAAGGAAGTAGGCTACAACATGGGTAAGAATGGTTTGACTAAAAAGTCAAACCTGACCAAGAACATCCAAACCCTAATTAGACACTTGAAACCGGTTTGTAATGCTTCAAAACCAAGTTTTATGCTTTATTAGACATGAAATAACATCAATGATCATAACCCACTTCAAGAACTTAACTCATGACTCACAAAAGCATCAAAACCCGTTTTTGACCCACTTTGACTTTTGCAAGAACCCTAATTTGACCTAGACCTCGATTTGAAGAGTGTTAAGACATGTTTTGAGCATAACTTGGCATAAGTAATGTGTATGAAACTAACCCATACTTTAAAATCATTCCATAACCTCAATTAAAACTCAATTCTGATTTTGACCTAAATTATCCAAGTTGTAAACCCTAAAATCGACCCATTAAGCTTTCAAACCAAAAATTGATTAAGGGTTGTTTAGGTTAGACTTGAAACATGATTATAAACATAAAATGGTGGATTTGAGATGAGTTTTACTTACCAAAATTACCTTCAAAGAGTCAAACCCGAATTTGAGCTAGATGGAAGAATTTCTTGGACTTTGACCTCAAATCTTTGATATGTTGTTTAGAAAATTATGTTGATTACTATTCTAGTTTTAATCTTGCTTAAGTTTCCATAAATATGATAGAAATCTAGAGAGAGAGAGGTATGTTTGTGTGTGTTCATGGAAGAGAATTAGAGAGAGAAAGGAGGATAAGAAATGGAGGGTGGGAGGAAATAAAATCTGAGATAAAGGGGGTGTGGGGTTCCAGCACTTAGACTAATACTCTACGAATTAGTCTCATTCTGTCTATTTAGACTAATATTCTACGAATTAGTCTCATTCTGTCTACTTAGACTAATACTCTACGAATTAGTCTATTTTCTGTCTATTTAGACTAATACTCTACGAATTAGTCTATTTTCTGATTTCGCCACATTTAGTCTACTAGAAACACGAGTTATACACATGAAGGATGAATCCAAAAAGAAAAGGCAAATGTTACCTGCATAATTAACGAAACTCAACGGGTCCATCACCACGAGTGTTACAATTAATCACATTGTCAAATAGGTCAAAATTCGCGAATGTTACAATTCATATCAATTCGTTCCCATTCCACTGCGGTGTTACCTGTTGAACTAGCAAACCGGGTGCTTTTCTCGAGGTCGGCTTTTGCTTGTAACACGTGATGGATTCACTAACGTATCTTGCAATGTCCTTCTTCATTACCGGACACCAATGCAAGTCTCTCAAGTCAAAATATATCTTGTCGGGCTCCGGGTGAACCGAGTAGGCCGACTTGTGAGCTTCATTTATCAATTTCGTCCAAAGCCCACCTAAGACGGGAACTCACAATAGTTCAACAAAGTATAATCTGTCATCATCCTTTCTATCAAATCGTTCTTCTAAGTTGTGTAGTACTTCAATGATGGAGTCACGAACACTCCTTTGTACAGTAAGACTCACAACCCTAATTCGTCTTGGTTTTATACATTCCTTTCAGCTCAAGCCATCGACTACAACGTTTTCTTTACCTGCGTGAGGCCAGATAACGCAATCGTAATCACTAAAAGTCTCAAGCCATCTCCGTTGCATTATGTTCAATCCACGTCGGTCAAAACACGTGTAGAAGGCTTATGTGATTGGTACAGATCACAATCCTGATGCCATAGAAATAATATCTGCAACACTTCAAGGTAAACATGACCGCTTCCAACTCCGAGTTATGAGTCGGGTAATTCTTCTCATGCACACCTTCAATTGTTTAGAAGCATAAGTAGTCACTTTACCCCGTTACGTCAAAACACAACCCTTTCCTGGATGCATCACCCCACTTGTCTTTCAACAATTATTTGCTCTTGCTTCTCACCACAATCAAACGTCTTTCTCATTGAGTCAACAAAGTTAGAGGTTGGGCAATCTTCGAAAAGCCCTTAATGAATCGTCTAATATAACCCACCAACTAAGGAATTGACGAATCCCGGTTGATGTCTGGGGTCACCTCCAAGTTTTCACCGTTTCAATTTTACTTGGCTCCACATGAATTTCTTCCTCGCTTACTACGGGACCAAGAAAGTGAACCTCTACAAGTCAAAATTCACAGGAGAACTTGTCCTATAGTTTTCTCTTAACTCTAAAACTTTCCTTCAAATGTTTTGAATGATCTTCATTTATCTTGGAATAGACAAGGATGTCATCAATGAAAACAATGACAAACTCATCCAAGTAGGGCGAACACACCCGGTTCATCAACTCATCCAAGTAGTCAACCCAAAAGGCATAACCGTGAATTCAAAATTCCCATAACGTGTACGAAAGGCCGTCTTGGGAATGTCATCTTCGTGAACACGTAGTTGATGGTAACTCGACCGTAGATCAATCTTAGAAAAGAAACGGACACCTAGGAGTTGATCAAATAAGTCATAACTTCTTGGAAGGTAACAACGATTCTTCGACGTGAGTTTGTTTAAATTTTCCATAATCGATACACATTCGGAAGGAGCCTTATTGTGTCCATTTTATAAAGATTTGATGCAGCCAAAGTGGAAACGTTACGTTTTGTTTCGTAATGACTCGTCGGGACTTGACCACTGTTTCTTCCTCTAAACTTTTAGTATGATCAAGTTATGTTCTGGGATAATTGACCTATACCATTAGAAAGTAGACTCATTTACGGTTCTGTGGCTACTGGAATTGTCAAAAACGGACTTATGGTTTAAAAGTTATGGACGTTTGAAAATGACTTTCCTGTAGTGTATCACAGCGCGATAATTGGACATGACGGCGCGATATTTTGATATCACGACGCGATATTTTGACCTGAACACAATTTTGCTCGAACTTCAACCCCTCGCTGCGAGGGAAGCCACTCACGACGCGATTCAGCCCAGATCAGTCCCAAATCAAGCCAAATACGAACCAAACTCAACCCAAACTCAATTCTTGACCTTGAAATCGAATTAGGAGGTTCCAAGACTCATTTTGAAGCATAATTAAACATATTTTGACATAAATAAACATAACCCACATTATAATTTTCATCCAAAACATCAAATCATCTCCAAAATCATTCTTGACCCAAACCAAACGCTAGAAAACCCTAAATTTTGTTTTTAACTCATTTTTGGCCAAGAACTCGTAAGATTTGACTAACATGTTTAATGATATAAAATGGAGAAACTTAGTTAGGCTTCACTTACCAAAACACCTTAAGACTTCAAATTCGGATTTTGGGGCTTTTGAGAAAGGGTGAACAATTGACCTCTTGAAATTCTTGGAGAATGATAATTATCATTGTTATGGTTACTAGATTTAGTTGCTTTAATAATATGAACACAAGATTTAGAGAATTTAAGATGAACTTAAGATAAAAATCTAGTTGGTAGAATGAAGAAGAAGAAAGGGGAGTAAAGGAGATGAGAGAGAGATAGGAGATAAGATAGTGTAAGAAAAAAAAAAGAAAACAAAATTTGATGGGAGGTCCCTATCACATTGGTAGAATGTGTTTGTATCGCATCGCCATCGTCCCCACCCAAACACATTATAATGGTGATGGTGGTTTGAATCAACCTATTTTTCTTTTGTAAGTTCCAGTCATAGTGTGATTGGAAACTACAAACGCATTTTGATTCAAACACGTTGGCTATTATTGGGCTACGTCCTTAAGGTATTATAAAGGGGTATCTGGTAACGTTGATCGGTGATGGAGGGTGGTTAGTGATGTTGATCTACATAGGGGGCTCCCTCAGCTGCACAGGTGGCACCCTTAGCTGTCGGGCAAGCCATCAGGCTCCGCCCTTGGTGGCCATCGCAATGGTGGTGGCGTTTACGGCAGGTGATGACGGTGGAGGTAGTGCAACCACTAGGATGCTCTAAAGAGTGTGAAACACCGTCACAAATGCGTTCAATAACCATGTTTTACTTTCCTCAAAGACTTTGGAAAATAACAAGGTCAAATAGACTTCTTGCTAACTCAACCATTATGATTATATAAGAAATACATACATTCTCACAAAGGCGTTCAATACCTTTATTTGTCATACAAGGAAACTGTGAAATCTCCGCTCAATGCTGGCATTGATTTTAGCATTGGTGTCCTTTCAATCGTCCCGAAATATCTAAAAATAGATACCACTATGAACGCTCCGATGATATCACACAGATACACAATGTCATGGATATGCAATGTTACAAAGAAATATAAATATTCAATTGTGTCCGTATCTAATATTCTAATGAATAATTTTTCAATTATGATATAGACGCGATTAGTATTCAAATGAACCTGGGAGACGGGAGCGCACTGCCCTCCTTGTTTCAATATAATGGGCCTCCAAATGAGGTGCCGATAGTCATTTGAAAGTCCCCGTTATTTTTTAAAAGAAATACTTGAGTGATATAGATCAGAAGTTAGGGGGTTAATTGTCGTTTTTAATAAATAGTTAATTAATCATAGTAATGTCTTGGTGGACAAGTTAGGGCTTTGTCTGGTGGTTCTTTAAGTAAGGCTCACAGCCAAGTGTTTAGGTCGTGAAGAAAATAAGTGTCGTTCTTAGGGACTAGGGCTGCTGGAGCATTATACCAGATTCAGGTGTAACACCCCGACTAAGGCGGAAACACGAAGTGCCACAGAACGACATGATACAAAAGATTTAAATATAAAACATCAACACAAGTTTCCAAATGACATTCAAATCCCAAAAGATTACAAGTTCAACTTGACGTTTAAATCCATTACATAACCACAAATCCAAATTAAAAGATAAATTGTTTGCATTACAAACCATCGAACATTCAACATAATGAGCAACAAAGAGGCGGCCAAGCTATGAACCTATTGCTTTAAACCTGAAAAGCATGAAGAAAAAGTGTCAACTACGGGAGTTGAGGAGTTCATAGGTTTTAACTAACAACATGTTTATTTTCCAACCATATTCAAGGGTAATAAGTCACAAAAATTTTCAAGTATTCCTTCATAATACTCATACCCAAACTGTATGTTCAAATCAAAATCTCTAATCATATTAATATCAATTTCATTTAGCCATAAGGGCATAATTTAAATAGTTTTTGATGAGAAAATACTTGAGCCACTACTACTACCTTTTCATGTCCAAACAATATATTACTTCATTTCATTTCATAGTACAAGCTGTTAATCAAGTGCTTCAATTATAATTGGGGTCGTGCCATAGAGACGACCATATAAATTTAAGGTAGATAGAGCACCCCTCTGGTCGGACTGGAAGTGAAGGTCGTCACAAAGGCGGCCAACATTCCACCTTTACGCTCTGGGTGGGTGGACGATTCCTAGTTGTGCAACCTTCTAACTACATGCCTCCCCTTTCGGAGTAAATAGTAGTGTACCAAAATATAACAGTTTGACAGAACTCAAGCTCATCATATATCATATATCACATTGAACATACATCATAATTCCATTTCATAGTCATACTATCAAGAATCATTTCTTATATAGAAAGCAATTTTATTTATATATCATGTTTTTCACCCCGAAAGTTAAACACATAAAATAGTTTGAAAGGGGGCTATGACTCACTTGATTCGGGAGTGAGAAAGGGCTGATTAAATGCGTGATCTTCGTCTAGTGGCGTCGTCCCTCAAGCAAGCCTAAACCATGGTATTTAAATATGCACAACGTAAGTGTGTGTTACATGAACTAGTAAGCTAGATCATGAGATGTATGCTAGTAGACTTTCTCATCTTTGGTTGTTGTTTAATTATGGAATTCAAGTTCATTATATTGTTCACATCATTTGGTTGGAAGATATTTGGTGGTGATGGTCATTTATACAAATTTTGTACGTTTATTGAAATTTCGGTAGTTTGACTTTGTTTTATATATAATTTCTTTTGCATACTTTGTTTAATAATCATATTTGACATTTATGATCTTATAATATAAATGTTAATATATAATTCTGATTTTTATTTATTTATTTAATTTAATATTATTTAATTAATTATTGATTTATTTTATTGATTTATTAATTATATAATTCCTTATAATTATTTTTAAGTTCTTAAATTGTCTTTAAAATTCATGAGTAATTATACATGGATTATTTACTGATTTTTATGCTTTTTGATTTATAACATTATGATCTATACATTTATTTATGCATTATTTCATTTTATTTAACAATAGTGATTAATTAGTGGTTTTTACTTAATAAATTACCTTTAAATTGTATGAAACTTGATTCTTCACTTGTAACTATTTTTCTCCAGTAGGTTTTTGTTATTTTTACTATTGGTGATGTAAATTTAATGAAGTTTATGATTTATATAATTTATTTAGTAATTTATATATCCTTTAATTACCATTTTAATTCATTAAATCACAAAAAAAACTTAGAAATCACCATACAAGCTTTTGTATAAAAATCCCAGGCCTTTCTAGGCAACTTTTAACATGTCAAATTCGTATAATTTCAACCTCTCTTGTCTTGCTTATTTGATGACGTTATGATCAAAAATCGTTTACCGAAAACGTGTTTTAAGCCTCATTTCTTAAGCAATTTAAGTACTTCAAATTGGATTTTTGTCCTTGTTTCAATATTTCCAGAAAGTTCATCATATTTTGATAGTCCAAGTCGTGGTAGTGGTGGTTGTGTGATATGTGCAATTTTGTGCTTTCGGTTAGTGATTAGTTAACCCGAAAAGGTGATTTTTGAGCTTGTTATTGCCATGAGTCATATGACTTGAGATTTATACATATGGAACCACTTATTTACAGTAAGTTCATGAAATTTTTATGGTCATTTGATCATTGTGCAAGTTTGTGCTAAAAATGCACTTTTGCAAGTTTTCGGTTCATGATTTCTAGCTTATTTTAACATGTTTTGATCCAAGTTTTATTTCCTTGATATTTTATCAATTTTTCCAGAATATTAACATCAATACTAACATATTTTTCAGTTATGACAAATCCATATCCATCTCATAATCCAACAACAAATCCAACCTTCTTAAATCTAGCATTCATGAAATTATCTCAACATTTTAACAATAAATTTTTATCCATCTAAAATCCATCAACATAAAAACATATGTTTATGAAAATTTCCAGAAAATATGAGTATAAAGATTACATAAAACATAATCATCTTTTCATGCAAAAGTTACTTTACAAACTAATAACATATAACAACACTTTTGATGCAAGTTTTTATAGATCCAACAATACAACAACAAAAGTCTACTTTTTCATAATTTTTCCAGAAAATAGAACTTCAAAATATATAAAAACATGACCATCTTTCAAAGGAAAAACTACTTTAAAAGCTATATAATCTATAACTACACTTTTGGGTCTTAAACTAGTTGAATCCTTGGATCTTTCTTCATGGATTCAACATGCATGAACATGGAAAGAAAGATCCTATCAACTTTGCCCTCATCAAGTGTGTATTTGAAAGAAAACATAAAGAAAATATAATCTCTTGATAAAACCTTTTAATATACAACAAGAACAACATTAATCTAGAAAAAAGGATGAAGATATATACCCTTGAAGAACACTTTTGGAGATGAAAAGATGCAGATTTTCGTGACCTATATGGCTCCAAATAACCCTTGTTCAAACCTTAGATTAACCCTTAAGCCTTGCTTATAGTAACCCTTTCTTTATCTAATCTAAACCCTTATTATTTATATAAGTTTAAGTTGGATTTTTCTTCCCTTCTTCCTTGTATGTTGCTTCCGAAAATAAGAGAGAAAAGAGAGGAGAGAAAGTTGTTTTGAGGGAGTAAAAGTTGTGTGTGTTGGAAGTGAAAAGGGTTTAAGTGTTAAGTGAAGTTGGTATGGGAAATCACAAGAATAAAAGAGCTAGTTGATTTCTAATTGGAGTGGTATTGGAACATGGGGGGCCGGTTTTGGGGTTGGGATTTAGAGAATAATTTTTGTTTAAATTTTAAAATGGGTCTTAGTTGTAGGTGTATAATGTGTATATGTATAGGTTATATGTATATAATGCATGCATGCTTATCATTTACTAGTTATTTGTGATTATTAAACAATTTGTGTAGTATGTATATATGTATGTCGTGTATGTATATATATATATATGTGTGTGTGTGTGTATTCTTGTGTTTTTAATTTGTTACATGACTCATTGGGTGTATTCTTGTATTTATATTAGACATATAAACATATACTTATCATTATTTAAACACTTTCATGTACTTTAGGAGTTAGAAATATTTTTATGATGTTCATGGCATTTTCATGACCAAATATTATTTTGTTGGCTTGATGATTAAATTGTTGGACATTTATAAGAATTTTTTTATTGTTATCTCAATTTGTGAGACTTATATTATTATTTACAATTTGATTAAATCTTAATTAAAATTTTGTTCAATGACATTTTATTAAATTGAACTTAACACTAACAATAGCTTTAGATTGCTGATTTAAGGGCATTATCTATTAGCTTTAAGTATAACTATGGCTTGCGGGATTATAGACAACTTAATTAGCACGTATATAATATTTAAAAAAAAGTAGGGTTGTTACATTAGGCTACTGGAGCATTGTACCAGATTATCTATTATCGTGAATCATCTACTTATTTCTCTATTTTCTGGTCTAGTACAAAACCAATTGTTTTCAGAGCCGTCCTTCTTGCAACCTGTGGTAGTGTTCAAATTATTTTTTCTTAAAAAAAAAAAGAAAAAAGTTACTGTTTGTTCATCGGATAGTATTAGCAGTCAACAATGGAATTCGGATTAGAGAAGATTAGGGCAATTAGCCAAGAAGGTAGTTTTAAAGAATATTGCGTTTTGTTTCAAATCTTATTCAATCAAGTTAAAAATCTGCAAGAAATTTCTGAAACTTACGCTATATACCTATTCATATTTGGTTTAGAACCTGAAATTAGGGAAATCTTTGTCGAATGGCATCAGTATAGCTGCTCTGAGTTGAAAGATGTGATGTCATTGGCTTTAAAAATTAATTCTTATGGCTTGCAAGATTCTTTCTCTTCTTTTGATCCTACTTCTTCTCTTTATAAAAAAGATTTGGAGTTTGATTTAAAAAAAGAGAACAAATTTGTTTTTAGTGCTGATATTAGAGACATGGAAGACGCTGAAGATACAAACTCAACAAAATCAGACCCGGAAGAAAGTATCAAGATGCCCGAAGAAGAAACCACATTGGTTGTTAAACTGGTGGTTAAGCCGGCGGTGGATGATGCAGAATTTTAGGAGATAAGAAATGATTTATCACAACTGAACTAAATTTCTATTGATTATCATCGGGTATTTATACAAACATCAAAGACGGTTACAACAATCTAACAGAGTTCTGAAAATATTACATAATCGACCCCTCGACTTCTAAATTGCACAATACTAACCCAACATTATTTATTTTCTTATCAATTCCTAAAATGAGTGTATCAATTACCCCTCCCTTAGAATTCTTTTTGCCCTCAAAAAGGAAAATCTGAGAAACGGACAATCATTTTCTCTGCAAATTCCCATGAAGCATCACTGATGGGCAGTCCCTCCCAATGAACTAAAAATTTCACAGTTGCTTTAGTACCCTTTTTCTTCATTTTCCTATCAAGAATTGCTTTGGGTTTAAGAGACCACTTCTTTGCTTAAGGTAGAGGAATAACTTGCAGGTTGGATCCATGAGCTTGCTTCAACAAGGACACGTGGAAGGTGTGGTGCATTTGAGCTTCACGAGAAAGTGCAAGCTTGTAAGCAACTTTGCCAATCCTTTGTAGAACCTCAAAAGGTCCAAAATATTTGGGTGAGAGTTTCCTGTTACGATGGTTCTTCAAAGAATGTTGAGCAAAAGGATGTAGTTTAACCAACACCTTATCTCCCACACTGAATTCCCTGTCACATCGATGCTTGTCAACCATTTGCTTCATGCAATTTCTGGTTGCCTGCAGATTCATTTTAAGATGTTGAATCATATGTTCCCTGTCTCCGTGGATGTCTTCAACTGCAGCAATTGCAGTGTCACCAGGGATGTAAGGTATATGAATTGGAGGTTTAATACCAAACAAGGCTTCATGGGGTGACATTTTGATAGAAGAATGCCATGTGGAATTATACCACCATTGTGCCAATGGTAACCATTGCAACCATTTGTGAGGATCTTCCATACACATGCTTCTTAAGTATGCTTCCAAACACCTGTTCAGAACTTCTGTTTGGCCATCAGATTGAGGATGGTGCAGATGACATTGATAGTGTGATGCCCTGCAACCTTATAAACTCCTGCCAGAATTTACTCATGAATATTGGATCTCTGTCTGTAACAATATTTAGGGGATTCCCATGGAGCTTGAAAATGTTATCCATAAAGACCTTGGCCACAATTGCAGCTGTGTAAAGATGCTGCAAGGGAATAAAGTGGCCATACTTGGTCAGTCTGACAATGACTACCAAGATAGTATCTTTACCATTAACCTTGGGAAATCCAGAGATGAAATCCAAAGAGATATCAGTGAATATGGATCTGGGAACTGGTAAAGGCTGCATCAACCCTGGAGAGGAAGTATTTTCATATTTTGCTCTCTGACATTCTGAGCATTCTTTAACAAAACTCTGCACATCCTTATTACACCCTTTCCAATAAAATAACTTTTTAATTCTCTTTAATGTGGGTACTATACCTGAATCGCCACCCGCTGCAGTTGAATGATTCAACTAAATAATTTCCTTCCTTAAATCCAAATCTCTTGGTATGAAGATTCCGTGTTTTCCTTTTCAAGGTCAACCCATCCCATGATTTATTTTTCACCACCATTCCTTGTTTAATTTTCTGAATAATAGTCTGAGATTCTGGATCATTCTTCCATGAATTTTGGATTTTATCCCATAATAAGCTATCCACTGAACTTACTCCCATTGACAGCAATGTAATACTTTGAATCTTGGAGAGTGCATCAGCAGCTATATTTTCTGATCCCTTCTTATATGATATCTCATAATCATATCCCAACAACTTAGAAAGCCACTTCTGTTGCAATGGGGTGACAATCTTTTGTTCTAACAAGTACTTGAGGCTTTGGTGATTAGTCTTGATGATGAAGTGAGCTGTGGATAAGTAGTGATGCCATTGTTTGTCTGCTAAAATAATTGCAAGTAATTCTTTTTCATACACTGAGAGGGCTTGTTGTCTTGCCGATAAAGCCTTGCTAATAAAAGCAATGGGGTGTCCCTCTTGCATCAACACTGCTCCTAGCCCTTTTGATGATGCATCTGTTTCCACTACAAAAACCTTTGAAAAATCTGGTAGGCTGAGCACAGGGGGATGAATTAAGGCTTCCTTCATCTCTTCAAAAGTTGTTTGAGCTATTGTAGACCATTGAAATCCATCTGTTTTTAATAACTCTGTTAATGGTTTAGCTTTAACACCATAACTCCTTATGAATCTTCTATAATAGCCAGTGAGACCCAAAAAACCTCTTAACTATTTTACAGTGGTAGGAGTTGGCCAATCTTTGATAGCAACTAATTTTGTTGGATCAGTAGATAACCCTTCTGCAGAAATTACATGGCCTAAATACTCCACTTTTGATCCTGCAAATGAACACTTTGAATTTTTTGCTTTAAGAGAGTTTTGCCTCATTAATTCCAACACTTGCTCCAGATCTTTGAGGTGTTGCTGTAAATCATGACTGTACACCAGTATGTCATCAAAAAACACTAAAGTGCATTTCCTCATTACCTCCTTAAATGTCAAATTCATCAAAGCTTGGAAGGTGGCAGGGGCATTGGTCAGCCCAAATGGCAAAACAAGAAATTCAAAGTGACCTTGATGTGTTTTTAATGCTGTTTTGTGCACATCCTCTTCAAACATCCTTATTTGATGATATCCAGATCTAAGATCCAATTTAGAGAAGTATCTTGCCCCATTTAATTCATCCAATAATTCTTCTATCAAGGGAATTGAATAAACATCCTTCACAATATTTTCATTTAGCTTCCTGTAATCTATGCACATTCTCCAAGAACCATCTTTTTTCTTGACTAGGACTACTGGAGCAGCAAAACAACTTGTACTATGTCTAATTACTCCTGAATCAAGCAACTCTTGTGTCATTTGTTCTATCACATCTTTTTGGGCTCTGGGATACCTATAAGGCTTTAAATTGAGGTTTAACTTGTCATCCTTCAATATTATCTTGTGGTCACAATCTCGTGATGGTGGCAGCCCAGAACAACAAAGACATCAGCATACTTCTCCAATAAGATTTGCAGTTCATCATCATTGGTAAATTCAGTGAGTGTGGGCTTGTGGATTTGATTGTCACTTGTGGTGTTATGCAGAGTACACAATTGAGCTTGAACCACATTCTTAGGTTCTTGCAAAAAAGATGACATCTTTTCCATAGAACATAAGTGGACTCCATGTTGAGCCACCCCCTTCAACTGAAAGTCTTGACCACCCACAGTAAATTTCATAGTAAGGTGCTTAAAATTCCATATAATGTCAGTAAGGGTTTCCAACCACTGCACTCCTAAAACAATATCATAGTTGTTAAGCTCAATTACTAACATGTCAGCAGTGTACCAGTTCCCTTGCATACACCACTTGAAATCCTTGCACAGTTTCACACAATCCATCCTATTTCCATTGGCTACAGTGACACTTATATTGGCAATGGCTAGTAAAATACACCTTAATTTCTCTGCTAGTCTGTCACTCATGAAATTATGAGTAGATCCCCCATCCACCAGAATGTGCAGATTTTTGGTTCCACATGTGCCTACAATCTGCATTGTGGAATAGGATGGTATGCCCATTATGGCATTCAAGGATATTTGTGGCTCTCCCTGCACTCTCACAGTAGTATTGGACAGGCTAATATCTTCTACTTCTTGAAATACTTCTTCTTCGTTTTCCTCTTCAACCTCCACTAAAAATAATTGTCTTTTGCCCTTACACACCTTACTATGTCCTTGAACAAATTTCTCATTACACCAAAAAACATTCCCCTTTTGCTCTTTTATCCTCAAAAAACTTATTATTCACTTTCTTTGGTACAATAGCAGTAGGTGCAACAGAGTTGACTAGTGTAGTCAAAAGAGGAGGTTTTCCAATATTACCAACACTAGAGAACTTAGGAGTGGAATTAACATTCCTACTGCTAGAAGCATAATTCCCTACATGCGATTTTCCTAGCATCTTATTGGCTTGATCTTGTATTTTAGCCAAAGAATATGCATCTCTTAATGTTTTAGGCTTAAACATTTTGAGGTAACATTTAATTTCAGGTTTAAGGCCTTCCACAAAAATACTAATTGCATACTCTTCACAAAGTGTTACCTAATTGAGAAGCCTGTCAAACTGATCACAATAAGCATCCAAATCTCCATCTTGAATCAAGGCCTTTAAAGCCCCCATAGCATCTTCCATGTGAGTGATACTGAATCGAGCCATGGCTGATCTGGAGTACTCATCCCATTTTACCTCTTCCATCGCCTTACCACTGGATTTCATATAACCTTGATGCCAAGATAATGCCCTACAAGTCATATGTATAGCAGCATAACGGATTTTAGAGGTTTCAGGTGTAGCATCAATATTGAAGAAATGCTCACACTTATAAATCCAATCATCAACTTCATCTCCCTCAAACTTAGGGAATTCAATTTTGGTGGAACGGTTATGACGGATGTGATTTCCGTCGGTTAGGGTTAGCAATTGGCCGGAATTCTGCATCGCCGCCATGAATTTCTGCAAGTTTTCAATCGCCGCCTTCATCGTGATGATTTGATCTTGAGAAAGGTTTATATCCTTTGTTAACCGCTCAATTTCCGAAGTTTCTCGGGTTTGAACCATTTTGAATTGATAAAAGAAGACAAAATTTTATTAAGAGAAGAGAATTTCGTCGGATTTTATGAGAAGAGTCGCCAGAGAAGATGACTTCCGCCGGAATTTCAATCGGAATTGGAACTTCCACCATAAACGGTTGTAGATCTGATACCAAAATGATGCAGAATTTTAGGAGATAAGAAATGATTTATCACAACTAAACTGAATTTCTATTGATTATCATCGGGTATTTATACAAACATCAAAGATGGTTACAACCATCTAACCGAATTCTGAAAATATTACATAATCGACTTCTAAATTGCACAATACTAACCCAACATTATTTATTTTCTTATTAATTCCTAAAATGAGTGTATCAGTGGAGGAAGATATCAGTGAAGACTGTGGAGATGCTTGTGGTGGCAATGTTCTAAAGCAAAACAAATATGATTATGTAGTTGAGTTTTCAGATAAAATGCTTTGGGGTTGGTTACGTGTGACAAAAACAACAAAAGCTAAGAACTTTGATCAGCTACATGGTTCAACAAATGTTGATTTTGAGAATCAGGAACAAGTGTCGCTAGAGAAAAAACTTCGTTGCAAAGGCGTCACAAGTGAAGTCTATTATGAGGATGACTACCCATGGGATCTCGGAATTACTCAAGGCTATTTTTTAAAGCAACACCTTGAGGACAAGGTGTTTTTGGGGATGGGAGTAATGATATAGATCAGAAGTTAGGGGGGGTTAATTGTCGTTTTTAATAATTAGTTAATTAATTATAGTAATGTCTTGGTGGACAAGTTAGGGCTTTGTCTGGTGGTTCTTTAAATAAGGCTCACAGCCAATTGTTTAGGTCGTGAAGAAAATAATAAGTGTTGTTCTTAGGAACTAGGGCTGCTGGAGCATTATACCAGATTAGGGCTACTGGAGCATTGTACCAGATTATCTATCATCGTGAATCATCTAGTTATTTCTCTATTTTCTGGTCTGGTACACATCATTGAGTGATTACGAAAAGATGTTGATTGCTTCATTAGATGCAGTTGTCCATGAAGTCTTTTTTCATTATTGAGTAATCAACTAATGAAAACGGATAAAAACGTATCTTACCCGGCGTTTGAGAAATTTTATGAAGGGTTTTCATTTCTTTTAACCCTTTCTCACACCATTTATTTAACCTCTCATTTTTCGATTCCCCTCTCACATCAATTGGAATGATGAATAAGTAATGAATTAAAGTGTAACTAGCTACATATCGTTGTATTTACCTTGTGATATATGGACAAATTGATAACAAGTTTCTGTATTTATATTTAAATTGTAGCAAGTGGAGATGCATACATGAATATTTGTCTTCCGTTGTACAAAGCAGCGATTACTAGTGATTGGAAAGCTGCAGAAGTCATCCTTGATAAACACCCAGAATTAGAATTGGAACGGTGTGCTATCACTCTTCTTGGCGATACAATACTTCATATTGCAGTAGCAGCAGAAGACACCAAGCTGGCAGAAACTTTTGTGGAAAAACTCATAGAAAGGATGGCCATGAAGGACTTGGAAATTGAAAATAATTGTGAGGACAGTGCCTTGTTAATAGTATCTGCAAGTGGAACTGTTAAAATGATTGATATCATGCTGAATAAGCACAAAGACCTGTTGAGCGTTTCTTCTTTTAATGTGTATACGTTGATGGAACTAAGTATTGAGTATGGAAATCGTGACATGACGTTGCATTTGTATAATCTCGTTGAGCATATGCCCAGTTATCCATTTTGGACATATAGAGATCGAGCTCTGTTTTTGCGCTGTTGTATCATTGATGGTGATATGTATGGTGCGTATGTCTTTTCCATCTGTTTCTTCATACTCAATGACATGTCTATAGAAAAAAAAGAAGGTTCATGTTATAACCATTTACATATGAACATATATACTATTAAGTATAACTTGATATTTTCATGTATATGTGAACGAATTTGTCCACGATACCATTAACATATGAACACAAGTCATTATACTCTGTTATTAAATGATTGCTCACATTTTTTTTTTTTTTTGTAGATATTGCACTAATAGTTTTGTCACACCACCCGGAAATTGCTGCTAGCAGAAATACTTGTATAATCATACTAGATATTTTGGCTCGAAGGCCTGATGTATTTAATAAAACAGAGCCCAGTATGATATCGAGAATCACTGATCCAAGTAAGAATACTGACTCAATACTCTTTAGTCATCATTAAGAAATACTCCATATCATATTACTTTTAACTTTCTATCATTTAAGAATCTTTTTTTGAAACAGACATATTTGACGAGTGTTTTGTCAATCAAATTTTTTTCAAAAAAAATAAATAAAAATAAAACCAGTAAAACTGGGTTTGCCAATCAGTGTGATGTGCCAGTGTAGGATGAAAGTGGATTTCCCAAACCCAGTTTTGGGTGAAAGCGTATAAAATAAAAATTTAATAATTACTAGTACAGAAGAAAGACAACATGTGTGTCTCCGGTTGACCCACAGAAACCGGGCTTGGCAAACCAGGTTTCAAATGGAATTTTTGAAACCATGTTTGGGAAATCTGGTTTCGTCCAACGTGGATGAAACCGGGTTTGTACTGCTTTTATAAAAAAAAAAAAAATTTAAAAACTTGTTTGACAAAACACCCCTTAAATATGTCCGTTTTAATTAAAAATTCTATCATTTACTCTGTTTTTCATCTGTTTTGTTTCCTTTTCTTTCCAGTCTCTGCCTTCTTTCGTACGAAGAAAGAAACTCCAGAAATGAATATTCATGCCTTGAATTTACTGAAAGCCATTTTGAAATTTCATACCATGTCCGGGGATAAACTTAATACCCCTGATGACAATCTTGGAGAGCCTTTTGGAGAAACGGATATAACTCTCTCTAAACTATTATATACTGGTGCACAAACAGGCAACACTATATTTGTAATTGAGCTCCTTAGAATGTATCCTACTATATTATGGATTAAAAATAGAGATCCCCTAAGTATATTTCACATAGCTGTTATGCACCGCCACAAAGATATATATAACCTAGTGTACGAGATAGGTTCAAACAAGACTATACTAACCAGGCAAACAGATGATGAAAATAATTGTATACTTCATTTAGTTGGAAGTACCTCAAAAAGGAATCAACTTCAAACTGTCTCAGCAGCCTCACTACTAATGCAACGAGAGTTACTCTGGTTTAAGGTATATATTATTTTTTACACCTCCGATCCAAACTGTTGTATTCTTCTATGTTGCTTTATCTAGCTAGATGAGCGGCATGTGTCGTAGGAGGATTTCTAGGAGGAATTGAAATAGCGTTTTCCTTAGCTTTTACTATCCATAGACATATGCATTTTGAAAACGAATGTTTAATTAACACACTTCTTGGTGCGATTTTAACTCACAACATATAGTTAACTGCACACTCTTGGTACTGATTTCTCTGTGAGTCTGTGACCCTTATATTTATAATTGACAATTGTGGCTGGTAATCTTTTAGTTTATCTCTGTTGTGTTGTAGGAGGTGGAAAAGATTACGCCACGTGACTTGAGATATTCGAAGAACAACAAAGGTCAGACACCATATGATCTATTCTCAGAAAATAATGAAGAGACGGTTTCCAAAGGTCTAAAGTGGACGAGAGATTGTATGGTTGTTGCTACACTCATCATTACCATAGCATTTGCTGCAGCGTTCACCATTCCAGGAGGCTATAACCAAGAGATCGGGCTTCCTATTTTCACTCATGAAACTAGTTTCTTAGTTTTCTTAATAGCGGATTCAGTTTCTTTATTTTCTTCCTCAACTTCACTCTTAGTGTTCTTATCTATCCTCACATCTCCTTATGGTCCACGTGATTTTTTATATTCGTTGCCGAGAAAGCTAATGATAGGTTTGGTGACACTATTTATTTCGGTAGCAGCCATGATGGTAACTTTTGCTGCAAGCTTCTTTGTGATGTATCACAACACATTTGAATGGCTACCGATTCTTATCAGTATATTTGCAGCCATGCCAGTCATTGTATTTGCTTCACTTCAGTATCCTCTTTTGATGGATATGTTTCGTTCTATGTACGATTCTAGGTATCTCTTTAAGCCCAAGAGACGTATGCTTTATGACACAAACCAGCAAATGTAATTGTTTAAAATCTCTATTAAGGCACTGGTTAAGTTTAATCGGTACGTTTTAGTGTTCACTTGGATTATGTATGTATCTGTTTTATCAAGCTTAGTTCAGAATGAGGATTTTGATCCAAGCCTTGCTTGTTATTTGCCTGAACCATCACCACCGTAGGTTACGCCCATGGGGGCGTAGCTTACGCCCTTCCCCATCTTCTATTTTCACTTACGCCCCATTTCCTCTGTTTACGCCAATTTTCTGAGTTTTGGGCGCCAAAACTGCAACTTCCAGGGCAGCGTACCTTACGCCCAAATACAACGTATCTTACGCCTGTTCAGACCCACCTAGCGTACCTTACGCCTGTTCAGACCCACCTAGCGTACCTTACGCCCAGTTACAGCGTATCTTACGCCTGTTGTCTCTTGCCCACCCTACCTTACGGCCACCACCACCGTAATTTACGGTGGTGTGGTTCTTTGTTTTTTTTCTTTTTTTTTTCCAGAAATTGTTTGTCTTTCTTCCTCCCCTTGGCTTTGGGTCTGACCGATTGTGGGTTCTCTTGGCCTTTTTTGGGTCGTGTTCACTTGGGGAAATGGTGTGGAGAAACCCTAAAACGTTTGTGGTTGCTCAGGAAGGAGGCTTCGTGAGTGTATATATATATATATACAAGGATTTTTACCCCTCACGATGCGCGGCTCTTAGATTATATTTTCAAAACTTTTAGTATTGAATCAATAAAATCTCTAATAAGCAACGTTTCGATAAAAAAATTATATAGAATAATTGAAAATATTTAAAAATCAAATATTCAAAATTTTCTTAATAATCAAATCCACTGCATAAATGAGTGAACAAACAAAATATTAGAATACATACAAACAATTAGCAACAACAATTTTGTGAAATAAACTTGTTATATTGATTTAGTATAAAACACATATTGATATAGACGCTTCTATATGTTAGTAATTAACAAACTTATATATTGGAAAAAATGTGCTAGCAATTATTTATTTGGAAACAAATTAAAAGTTGATTATTTTATTCATAAAATGTTGTGATTATATTTTATTGATATTGTAACAAAAAAAGGAATGTAGTATATATATTAAATGGGAAAAATTCATAAAGATGACACATAGGAAATATCTTATGTAGCAAAATCTAAAGATAATTTTAAGTTGAGTTGGATGACTTTAAAAAGTTAGGATAACTATTGTTTTATCAGATACTACATACGTAAGTATAAGTATGTAACATATATAATTACAGTACATTCCATTTTGATTCAAGAGACCATTATCTTAAGGCTGAGCTGGGCTTTTTCATTTGGGCCTTCTTTTGGGTCGACCCACTGATCTTTTGGTGTCTATTCGAGTTGTTTTTCGTGGTCTAAATCGATAGTTCAGATAAAACGTAAAACTACTTTTATATATATATATATATATATATATATGTGTGTGCGCGCATAAAAATATATATACAAATGTGTATATATGTAAATATAAAAATGTATATATATGTATAAGGAAATGGTAACGAGCATACGTACTTGTATTAACGTACATCTCGTGTATATATATATATATATATTATACATTGATAGGTCGTGATCGTTGAAGGACACGGAACACTTGTAACTTGTTCATACTTGCCATTAAGATTATTACTAGACGACACAAGGCAAAGGTGAGTTTCGTAGCCCCTGCGTTTACTTTATTTGGGGTGGAAAGTGTACTCGTTTATTAAATACTTGTCGGTTGATACGATTGATTATGATATTGAACGAGATGATAACTACTTAATTGTTTGCTTGCGATACGTGTTATTGAAACGTTATTACATATATATGCTCACATTATGGATTGTTAAATCCACGTTATGGGTATCTTTATACTCACGTTATGGGTTGTTAAACTCACGTTATGGATTGTTAAATCCACGTTATGGGTATCTTTATACTCATGTTATGGGTATTTTTATACTCACGTTATGGATTGTTGAATCCACGTTATGGGTATCTTTATACTCACGTATTGGGTTGTTGAGCCCGCGTTATTGAACGTTATTAATCCTTGTATATCGTTAACGATTGTTATCCCGACACACTTGATTTTCATTATTTAAACCTACAAACTCACCAACTTTATGTTGACCCGTTTTAGTACACTTTTCAGGTGAATCAAAGACATGTTGGATGATAATTGATTGTTTGCATGCTAGGATTGGACTTGGACTTTACTGTGGATCCGCGATTCATTGTCCCTGCTTATGGGTCATGCTTAGGATCATATACCATCTTTTGTACTCTCTTTTGTAAACGTTTGATGGTCGTGCTCCTTATGCATTTTTGTATGGTCTAGATTTGTCTCTACTTAATTTCCATGTCGTGCTGTGCTTTTCTTGTGATATCCCATTATTCCGCCTTGTTGGGGTGTTACAACTAATTTTATATGGGCTTCTTACTCTGAGAGTCTGAGGTGTATAAACCTGACACAAAACTTACTTACACCACTAATTTTAAATGGGCAATAAGTAGTAACTTCCATTTAAAATAATGTTGAGCCACAAGGTCTCAGATGACCATGGCCTGCATATGATAAATTAGTGATACTATTTTGTTTGATTGTTTCTTGGATTGAGCTGATGATTACATACTTTAAATTTTAGGGATTTACAACTTATGCTGAAAGGAGAATAGTCGAGGCTGTGCAAGGGGAGGACATTGCTGCATTGAATATTGGTATTGGTTGGAAAGGGTTGGTTGATGAAATGGAGAGGTTCAAAGATAATATGGAGTTTACAAAGCTTCTAACTAATCAGGAAGGGGTTGATCCAGATGATGTTTATTCTCAAGTTCCATATGAAAAAGGTTTTCAGTTTTTATGGCGCATTGAGCGACAGGTACTCGTATAGTCATATGTTCTATCTTTTGTAACATATCTTGATGTTTTTATAAGTTATGTATATTGTTGCTCTCTATATTTTGGTTTGTATGTGATTCTTAGATTGGGAGGCCAGCTTTTGACGAGTTTCTTAAGAAATACATTGCTGCATTTAAGTTCCAATCCATTGATACAAGCATGTTTCTTGACTTCTTGAAAGCAAATGTTCCTGGAATAGAGAATGACATTGATTTGAAAACATGGACTGAGGGTACTGGCATCCCTTCTGATGCCATGGAGCCGGTTTCTAGTATTTATACAAAGATTGTTTCTCTTGCACATGAGTTCAAACAAGGAAGGATGCCAAGTGAGGAAGAAATTGTCAGCTGGCATGGGCAGGAATGGGAGCTTTATCTGGAAAATCTTCCAAAATCTGTTTGAAGCTTCACAGGTATGGTTCTTTCCTAGTCATTACTTATTGGAAATTTGATCCCTTCAATCTTTTATTGGCTGAGAAGTGTTACTGGGTCTTTGACTCTTTTCTTATGGTGAGATGATAATGTTAGATAACATATATAAAACAATTCTTTATGAGCTCATTACTGAACGTATCGGAGATAATTTGTGGTTAACCATGTGACCATATCTACTGTTAAGACTTCTGAATTAATAAGCAGTCGATGCTATTACTTTTAGAACCAAACGACATTCAGCCTAGCGGAATTAGGGTGGATAATCAATCTAAAGGTTATAGTTTCAAGTCTCAATTGAGACATTTTGGGTAAATAATAGGTTATTTTAGGTGCAAGTCTTCAGAAAAAAAGAACTCTTAACAATGACATGATTGGAGAATCCTGTAGAATTGTTAATATATTTATTATGATTCTGATGTTAAAAAAATAACCTCGGATCAAAACATAGTGTAAAAAACAATTTTGCATACTTGCATTAACTATACGAAATCAAAAGAAGGAAATTGTTGGCATTTTTTTGTTTTGAGAATGTCATTGAAAGTTTGGCATTAATTTGCTGAATCATATATATATCAAATTGTAATCAAGTGCATTTGACCACATTCTACTATCTGTATTTTGTCTTTGTAGACTAGTTATCTGATCTCATTAGTTCCACAATTACGTGATTCGCTGTTTTTTAAAATTCTCTGATGCAGGTTATAGCTCTGGATTGTCGATACAGGCTATCAGAATCAAAGGACTATGAGGTGAAAGTAGCATTCCTCCAACTGCCCATTGCTTCTAGATGCAGTGAATACTATAATGTTGTGGAGAGGACATTAAAGGAAGTAGGACGAATGAAGTACCTTCGCCCACTGTACACAGCATTGGTGCAGGGGACCACAAGGAAAGAAGAAGACAAGATATTTGCGCAAAGGGTTTTTGCTGAAGCTCGTGAATGTTACCATCCGATCGCTCAAGGTGTTGTGGAGTCGATTCTTTCCAAGTATCTTTAAATATGTAATGAAAAGTTTAACTTAACGTCTTGTTAGATTAGGGGGTTGAATCTGATGAATTTATGTGAATCTTTAACTTTATTGTGTTTTAAATTTTCTGGGTAATTATTAAAATTGTCTTGCTATATTCTTTGGTGAGCTCAAACGTGATCATGAAGGGTTTGGTATTTGAAATGTTGACATTGAAATTTGGGCTGTCACCAAATAGGTGACCAAACTCAATGACGCACCTGCTCCATATGAATTACATGTCATTTGGTTAGGATTGGGTTTGAAGATGTTTCACGACAACAAAAGCATTGGTTTTATTACCGAATTTTTGTAGTTTTAAAGGTGATTTCAGGGACACTCCATGTCAATATCGGTGATGACCTCCTGGTCTACTCAGTAGCCCTTTTATTTCTCATGGTGTTCAGGTAAATTTCAAAGTCTTTTTGATGGTCTAAAGATCAACCTCAGGGTGATTCTCTGGTTTTAAATGTTCGGTTTTAGTTTGGTATAATTGATTGGCTTGGTCAATTTATGCTCTTTTAGTACCTGTACAGAAACGGGCTTGGACTATTTTCGCTTACAATAAAATCCCAACACCATCAAACCTGTTCTCATTCTCTTTGCAGATTCATAATATACAAATCATATACGAAGGTTAGTATATGTGGCAGGGTTGTGTGTCCCTTTGGGGACATCTCATATAATTGGAATGAAGCAAAATAAGCAAGTAGATGTACTCTACTTATGTCAAAGATCTTGAGAGTTGTGATCAAATTTTTTGGATATAGTATCTATTGACTGAATCTCTGAATAATGAGTTTACAACTGAGAATGTAGATATACATATATACTAACTAGCTAACCCGTTTAAATCTTAGCTGTGTAACTATAGAGTTACAGTCTTTAGCGGAATAGGCCGTTAGGAGAGAGATGTTCATCTGCGGAGTTCTTCACAATGCAACTATGCAAGTGATATGGATTGATGGTGACAATACTGCAGTTAAGTGATTAAGTGAGAACCAAAATAATGGTGAGAAGTGAGAACTGTGAGAACTACTAAAAAACCATCTCTAAGGGAACCATCTTTTAAGGGCTTAGCCCGTGCTGTATCCAACCGCCCCCATCTCTTGGATCGCGCCCATCAAATCCATACAATTCTTATATGCGTCCGGTGACAAACCATTTAGAACGGATAAGGGCAACGTCCATACCGTATTCATATGTGTTCAACATGTAACCATATGATTTTTACATTTTTTTTTTTTTGGAATGTGTTTTTGTTAAAAGAAAATAAAGTAAGAAAAAAAAGTTCAAAAATTAAAAGTTAAAAATCTAAGAAACCACAAAAAAAAAAAAAAAAGAGAGGGAAACTAATGGTTTTGACGGTTCTCTCCTATGTTTTTGTTTCACGTTAACCCTACCGGCAGGGCATCTCATTAGATATCTTTCTTTTCAGAATTACCTATCTTGAATTTTAATCAACCTTGCTGCGTATTTTGGATACATATATCTTTTGGGCGCCCATTTCATAAATTTGTCAGTTTCTCGTGTGGTGTTCGCGTGCATTCATTTGTATGCATCCTCTTTTAGAATGAATTCTGCCAAGCTTTTGAAACTTTATTATATTCAATATACATAACAAGTACTGTAACAATTTATTCCAAGTACATATAAAGGTTATTCCAAATAACAAGTGACAAGTTATTCCAATAAGTTTCTTTTTTATATTAGTATAACTAAGTACCTTGTATATGGAATTCATGGTTGCATACCCACACTACAAAAACAGCTGTTAGTACCGAATCTTCAGACATTCTTGATAGAGTGTAGTTCATTTCATTTTTAACAAACAAATGTCTAACCTTAAGTCTGTTTTCACTCTGTAGGCTAGGTTAGCATCCGGATAGATGACTCTTACAAGCCCAGATATTCAGAATACTTTGGACCGGGAGCCAAATCTACCTTGTTTGGATCTCGTTAACGGTATCTTCTACATACATCGTTTATGGCAAAACCCTCTAGTGTACCTTTTCTAGATTGAAGTGAAATTAAAGCATGATAACTACTACGAGTAGTTTATAATGTGCTTATATAGTTAAACAAAAAATCATATCATTTGCACGGATGACTTATATTGTCTACTTTGCATTATATATTTATATGGAACTTGTTTTCTTGGAGTGAAATTGAGTAATGACATTCTTTTTGTAATAACTATTATATAGGAGGTGGAGAAGTTTACTTCAACATATGTGTTCCTTTGAGTAGAGCATCACTTAGTGGTAATTGGGCGGCTGCTAAGGTCATTCTTGACAGACGCCCAGAGTTGGTATCGTTTGCTATCACTGAATGTTACGATACACCACTTCATGTTGCAGCTTTAGGAGAAGAAACAGAGCAGATGCTAGATTTAGTCAAAAATTTGATGCTAATAATGGGAAATCAGGACTTAGAACTCGAAAATAATCTTTCCAGTACTGCTCTTGTTTTAGCAGCTGCCACAGGAAAGATCAAAATGGTTAAGATTTTGGTGAATCAAAACATCAATCTGCTGAACATACCTAATGGTAATGGTCTTTTACCATTGCAAATTGCTGCTCAATATGGGAGACGTAAAATAGTGAAGTTTCTGTATGGTGCTTCTCGAAAGTTGTCTGATTATAGTTGGACACATGAAAAGCGGAGTTGGCTAGTAGAGAAGTGTGCAGAGTGTGACTTATTTGGTAAGTAATATGGTAGTCAGAAGTCAGTGTCGAATATTTTTCTTTGTACTCAGAGTTTTTGCTTTGATTTACTTTTACGTTTTCACTAAATTGTTAATAACAAATTTTGTGTTGCATTTGTTTTCTTAATATGGTACGAGTACTTTTTATAGGTGTTGCACTGAAAATTGTGAAGGATCGTCCAGAACTTGCTTCAAATGCACTTGTAATGCGAGTCTTGGCTCGAAAGTCTGTAGCATTGAATGGAGAAGAACCAAATTTTATCTTGAAAATTATAAAATCAAGTAAGATTTCATTGGTAAATACATATGATCAACATTATTACTGTTCTTATAAACTTTAGATTTGATATGTATTATCAATATCAATCTGCCTGCTTACTTGTAATTATTGTGTGTATTTGTTATGTTATGTTTTTTTCCCCAGTTTTTAGAGCTATAAATATAAAGGTGGGGGCTGCAGATGAAGATCATACGAAAGCTGCGGTCGAATTACTAAAAACTGTTTGGAAAGAGATTATCAGAACAATGCCAAAGAATGAAATTATTTTAGGATCGCTAGTTCAGGGGGATTATTTGTTGCTGCAGAAAAGGGAAATACCAGATTTATAGTTGAGCTACTTCGATCCTTTCCAGGTCTGATTTGGTCAAAAAATATCGAATCTCATACTATATTTCATGTTGCTGTTTTGAATCGTCAGCAAGATATCCACAACCTATTATACGAGATAGCCTCACTGAAAGATATCTTAGTTGCGACCACGGATAATGATGGCAACAATATTCTACATTTAGTCGGGTTGAGTTCAAAGAAGATGAGATCTAAGTTATCTGGAGCATCTCTCCTAATGCAACGAGAATTATTGTGGTACAAGGTATTATGTCTTTTTAACTTTCCCCCTCATACTAATTTCTCTGTTTTCGTAAGCAACAGTAACCAGACTGCTTTGATTGATTGCTCCAAAATACAATGCAAATTCTAATATCCTGTTAACTTTTGGTTGTAGGAGGTAGAGAAGCTGCTGCCACCTCCTTTAAGAGAAGCGAAAAACAATGCTGGCAAAACGCCGCATGAGATATTCACCAAAGAGAATGAAGATCTTGTTTCCAAAGGTCTAATTTGGATGAAAGCAGATTGTATAGTTGTCGCAGCGCTGATAGTCACTGTAGCAATGACAGTTGCTTTTACAGTTCCTGGTGGTTACGTCCAAGACCGTGGATATCCTATCTTTATTCATAAACGCAGCTTCATAGTTTTTGTTATAGCAGATGCCGTTTGTTTATTCTCTTCCTCAACTTCACTCTTGGTTCTGTTGTCAATCCTCACATCTCGTTATGGTCAACGAGATTTCTTATCCTCTGTCCCACGAAAGGTGATGCTAGGCCTAACTACGCTTTTCATATCCGTAGCTGCCTTGATGGTGACTTTTAGTGCTAGCTTCTTCGTTCTGTACCATAACGGGGTGAAATGGGTACCAATCCTAATTGCTATATTTGCTACCATGCCTGTCATGGTATTTGCTGCATTTCAATTTCCTCTTTTGGTGGATATGTTTCGGTCTAGGTATGATTCTTGTTATCTTTTCAAACCCAAAAAACGCGATCTTTTCATCCCAGATCCTCCAAAAGGTTAATTGTAACTAGAACTTTTTTTCCCCTTTTTTCTTGTTTTTGATAGAAAACATTTTAATAGTTTGGCATGTATTAATAGTGAATTTTTATGATTGGTGCTCTAAAATACGATCATGTAATTGTAATTTGGAATGTTACAGTTTTATTATAGAAATTTATATCTTGGTTATTGTATTACTTTGCCCAAGGTTGGGCATTCCATCTTTTATATTTTGCAGTAGACTGTCGATGATATCGGTTTTCACGATTCTCTGTACTATTGTATATTTATGTTCAATTTTGGCCATTGAAAGTAGAAATGTACGTAATGACTAATGCATAAACCAGATTGCTTTTATGGATTTGGTTGTTAGTGAACAGATGCATCTTGCTACAAGTTTATATTAACATAATGTTATAAAAAAGAAAAAGATGTCAAAAACCTCGTCTCCAGTATGAACGGAAAAAAAGAAGGCTTATAAAATCAACCATTGCCGAAATAAAAAAAATCAAACATTGAACACCTATATGAAAAGTCATTTAAAAAGTTTCGCCTTTTAAAATGACTTTAGTTAATATATAGTGACAAAATTATAAGCATATATTAGATAATTAGCTGTTGACTTGGTGAAAATCTTCTACTGTATAATTCATTATCATACAAACTTTTGTAGTGGTTGAAGACAAACTTAATATGAATTCTTTAAAATCAATTGAAACGCCAACCAAAAGTTGTTATAACTAACAAGTAATTAAAATTAATACTTTTTATAAGCTACAATACCCCCATATTGACTTGATTATCACAAATCACAATCTATATATGTATCAGAGCTGCAAGACAGATCCTTTTAGTTCTTCATTCAATATATCCTATGCAGAAATAACAAGTAACTTTTGGTACAGCATTCACAAGTATGTTACTATTTTCCTGATCGGTTTGTAAAAAATAGCAACTAGATGGATCACACAAGTTTGACTCGGGGTCTGTTCCTGTCCTCGGTTTTATGAACCAGGAGGTAGAGATTAACACTCTGAGCATTCCAGGAAGCATGCCCGTATCAGAACGGGACTCAACCAATGACCTGAATACCATGAACCATGAGCTCAAAATCAACATTGCAAGTGCTGCATCAGAACCGGACCTGAATACCATGAGCCAGGAACATCAGATAAACATTCCAAGCAGGTCTGCCTCAGAGTCAGGTATAACCGATATCCAGGAGGATCATATTAAGAATGTAAATCTAGCTAGTTTCAGTCTAGCCAGAGGTAAATTCTTCTAACAAGCTTGAAAATTACCAGCCCGACCCTTTTCCAGATACATAACTTTTGCTAGCTGGATTAACTATATATATACATGTAAAAAGTTGGATCAAGTGATGCATAACTGCATACTGAAAAACAAAAGAAATTTGAACTTTAAACAACAATGCAATTTATTAACGATAACCAATTTATAATCTGATTGAATATTTTTCATGACATCCTTGGACAGACGGGGTAAGGGAGTAAGATACAGAGAGAGTTAATCTCAGCTTACAACTTTTTTTTTTGGAAAGATTAATATCAGCTTTAAGTAATAAACTTACCGTTTTACTTATCTTGTGATATATGAATACATCGAGAATAAGTTTCTATATTTATTTTAAATTGTAGAAGCAAGTAGAGATGAGTACATGAATGATTGTCTTCCGTTGTATGAAGCAGCGATCACTGGTGATTGGAAAGCCGCTAAGGTCATCCTTGACAAACGTCCAGAGATGGTGCGGTTTGCTATCACTGAATTTAATGACACGGCACTTCATGTTGCGGCTTCAGGAGAAAAAACAAAGTTGATTGAAAGTTTTCTAGAGAATCTAGTGAATAGAATGGAAAAGGTAGATTTGGAAATTAGGAATGTAGATTCTGACACTGCTCTTTGTGTGGCGGCTGCAACTGGAAGTGCCAAAATGGCAATGATAATGATAAATAAGCATAAAGCCTTGCTGAACATCCCTGGTAAATACGAAATGTTGCCACTTTCTGCAAGCGCTTTGCATGGAAATCATGAAATGGTGGAATATCTTTATGATGCTTCTGAGAAGATGACTGGTGAGTTTTGGACAGATCAGTATCGGAATTGGGTTCTCTGCAATTGTGTAAGGGCTGGTATATTTGGTAAGTACATCACCTTTCTTTTTGATTTAATCACAAACTTTTGATTTTACCGTTTCTTATTATAGTTTCTCACTTTTGATTTTACACAAGTAGTTATTATGCATTCTTGGTCACTAAGCCCGAGAAAGTTATTTTTGATCATATTGCAACTTACATAACTAAGGTAAATCATACCAAAATATTGTCGTACCAATAAAACAATCATGAGAATCAGAAATGATCTATGCATCCACATAAGCTGCACATTTCAACCCATGTGATTGAATTTGGGAATCACATGAGACACTCGCGTTACAGCTCAGGTAATTTGATTAATGTCTCATTAAAAAACTAGTCGTATTTTTTGGTAGATATCGCAAAGAAAATTCTGATAGACCGTCCAGAACTTGCTACCTATAAGTTTAACTGCTGGTTTGTGTATGATGCATTGGCTCGAAATCCGAGTGCACTTAATAGAAAAAAAGGGGATATCATATCGAGAATCCTTTATCCAAGTAAGTATCTTTACACATTATATATACAGATACCACTGAGTAATAGTTAACCACACCACTAATTTTATATGGGCTTCTCACTCTGAGAGTCTGAGATGTATATTTAGTATCATCTACTTTAGCCATTTTTTATTTGGTTATTGCTTTCAGTTTTTGGTCTCATGCATCTCAAGATGGGACCTCCTGATAAGGGTTATGAAGCCTTGAGTTTACTAAAAACTATGTTGGGTATTAGTACAAAAGTTCCTCAGGTTGATATAGGTGACATACACAGAGAAGATGGAATGGACCGTTCTGCAGTATTATTTGTTGCTGCAGAAATGGGCAATACAAGATTTGTAATTGAGCTCATTCAAGCCTATCCAGACCTGTTATGGAAGGTGAATGATGATGGCCTCAATATATTTCACATTGCTATCATGCACCGTCACGAAGAGATCTACAATCTTTTATATGAGATAGGCCGAAGGAATCTTGACCTAATTACACAGACAGACAAAAGTGACAATAATATACTTCACTTAGTTGGGATGACCTCAAACAAAATGCAGTTTCAAAATTTGTCAGGAACATCTATACAAATGCAACGAGAGTTACTGTGGTTCAAGGTAGGTATTCCGTGACAAATATTGCTATTAAGCTTTGTTAGAATTTAGAAATGAGGTCAGTAAGTATAAATGACTCCGTCTTTCTTCCACGAATATGCTAGTTCTAGTTCCTAAAGAATGCAACACATACATTATTGAAAAAGTATGACAGTTTATATTTGCGAAAAACTTTGATTTTGTAGGAAGTAGAGAAGATGTTGCCACCTATTATGAGAGATATGAAGAACAAAGACGGCCGAACTCCTTATGAATTATTCTCAGAGAATAACCAAGATCTGGTTTCCCACGGTTTAAAATGGATGAAAGATTGCATGGTAGTCGCGACACTTATTGTCACTGTGGCATTTGCAGTAGGTTTTACAGTTCCAGGTGGATACAACCAAGAAACCGGGATTCCTGTTTTCATTGGTGGAAGTAGCTTCTTTGTGTTTCTGATAGCAGATGCCATTGCTTTATTTTCTTCTACAACTTCACTCCTAGTTTTCCTTTCTATCCTCACATCTCATTATCGTCAACGTGATTTCTTGTACGCATTACCTAAAAAGTTGATGATAGGCTTGGTAACGCTATTCATCTCCGTAGCATCCATGATGATCACTTTTTCTGCCAGTTTTTTTGTACTATATCGTAACGGGTTGAAATGGGTACCAATACTGATTGGCATTTTTGCTGCCTTGCCAGTCATCATATTTGCGGCTCTACAATTTCCTCTTTTGGTGGATATGTTTCGCTCTATGTATGATTCGAGGTACCTCTTTAAGCCCAAAAAGCGTATGCTTTACAATCCAAACCCCACATTCTAACTGTTTTCCGTGTTGTCTCTTGCAATAAAAAGTAAACATTGTTAATTAGATGTCGATCTACTCTTGAATTATACATTTTTAAGTGCAGTGTGCATTGATGTTTTGTGGAAACCTGGCTAGGTAGGTACCATAATACCATGAAGTGCGTGAAGTCTGATAATATGGTAAGAAACTAAGAACTAGTTGACATTTCTCTTTCTTTAGTTGTAATCTCAAATTTCTTGCTCTATGTCATCTAGTAACATTTTAATGGGCAAATACAAAAACCCATATATAGTTTGTCAAAATCGTTGATCAAGTCACTACAAATTTTTACTAAAGGCACTCGAATTTCATTTCACCCCGATTTTCTTGAAAGAAACCCACACACCCATTAAAATTATATGCCCATCCAGACACATCAATGAGGGTTTGAGCGTAGAAACAAACTGAATCGCTTAAGATATTTAAATCTTCCTTGATCAGTTCAGCTGTATATATATACCGTACAAAGAAAAACAAACACACAAAAATGAAAGGACTAATTCATATATACAAGTCTAAACTGGCTCCTTTTCTGGCATATCATCACTGATTAGGGCCAAGGCTGGCCAGGTATAAAAGGTAGTAAACTTTTTTTATATATATTAGTAATAAATCCAGCAGAAATACAACCTCGGCTACAAAAATGGATTGGCCAAGTTACTCACAAAAAATGTCAGCACGCTATAAAGCGTTTACATGAACAACTTCATTAGTTGCACTTGCTTAAAGAATAAAGTGATATATATGTAATTGACTACTAAAAACACTTGCATTCTTCATCATTTAGATGTAGTATTGCTTTCTCAAAAATTTCAGGAAAAATTCTCCATAGAACTGAAAATGTGAGCTTGTAAAAATGTTTTCCCACTAAGCATTACCCTCCCTTTGCAAAATAAATTCCACAGCTTCTTCTACTGTGTCAACAACCTGCACCAAAAACAACTTATTATGTGATATAAGGATGATTTTAGAAAGAAAATTTAGGAGGATCATAACTTTTCATTGAATAACCCCAATGAGAAATTTTAAGTGGATAAACTATGTGGCATAAGGATAATGCCAAAATTCGCTGCTGCCGCCACATACCTAGCTAAACACTTAATATATAGGGCGACCATTACTAGAGATTGGCACTAATCACTTATGTTTATTACAAACACGATTCCTTGCTTAGTTATTTTGTTGGTTGATCATTTCAACAGTAATTCAAAGGTTTTGTTCAACATGATTCCTTGCTTCTATGGGGAATGGACAGAGTGCATATTAGTTGAATGAAAATAACCATACATCATCTCAAGTCTCAGCTATGACTTACCTGATCAGCAGGATACTCTGTGTGGTTCTCTTTTCCTCGAAAAACACCTGTTCTTGTCAATATAGAAAACCAAGGATATCCGGCCTGGGATGAAAGCGCAAAAATTTACATCATATAGAATCATAACCTCGTTCAATTCAATAGAGTGCAGAAATATAATGAACACCTGTCTTGCGCCCTTGATGTCAACTGAAGGATTGTCCCCAATCATGTATAGGGTTTCAAAATGGTTTAATTTCATGTCTTTATTATCTTCATTGAGATCACCATCATTTGTCAGTGGTTGAAGTTGCTTCAATATGGATTCTGCATTCTTGAACACAGAAGGATTTGGTTTCCCAAATGAGGTATACTCCAATGGCTTGTGGTGAATCCTACATGAGCACAGCCAGAATATATGCACAAGAAATTCAATTCTTGGTGTGTATGCTAAAATCAAGCAAATAAGAACAACAAACAATTCTACTTTTGGGTAAAAGGTTGTCGCTCTGGTTAATTTTATAAATCAATGAAAATCACACGACCCAACAAAATTTTAGATCGACTCTACAAATTACACGCACCATGGCGTCCAAAACAAACATGAGCGACATGCCACTCATGACCCCTATCAACAAACAATTCACTACATATTCTCAGAGTATGATCATGGAAAATTGATGGTTACAAAATTTTAATCTTTTATCCCAGTTGTAGACACTACACCACCAAAGTAATGTTTTATAATATGGTTCAACTGGGAGTATTTACTTCAATAGCTTAATCCCAAATTCGCACATAAATCTTCATACATATATATATTGCAGACATTACCTGTTAAAGATACTTTCTAAAGCAATCCTGAAAGCCCCCATGCCAAGACGCTCAGAAGGAAACACAGCCTGCCTTGACCTTTTACACGATCAGTGCATTCCAGTATACAGAAAAAACCATAGAGTATGTTCCAAAAGAAATACAATTGAAACCGCCCACTTAGCTTAAAAGATAAAACACTAAGAAACTACAACTCTTCTTAAATAAAATTATAAACATACATATTTATTTACATTAATATGACGACAATCTTGACCCCGACAAACTCCTTTTCCTTATCTTTCTTTCTAAATTTAAATCAATCAGAAATATCAGCTAACCAAACTATATGACTATCCAATATTATCTCATTTGCTAATTAGGTGGCTAAAAATGATAAGCAAGCAACAACAAACAATGAATGTTAGTAATGACCTGATATTCAAGATCATCAGCTGCAAAATACATATGTGGTTGATGATCAGACTTTTCTCCTGGAAGACCACCCGACCTCAAAATGTCACAAAGAACCTATGAAAGTATAGATACTATAAATGCTTACTATGTCGCCGTGAATATATAGATTGAAATGCAAAAGAGTTTCAAAAATAAAACAAAAAAAACTTACCTGAATATCTCTACTCCAGTCAACAGGATCGCTAACAACAAAAGCTGCTTTAACTCTTTCAGAAGCCACAACAAAACTTGGGACTGACTCACTGGAGCTTCTTTGCTCATTACAGGGTTGTTTTGTGGTCCAGAGTTTGTATGGTGATAGGGGATCAATGTTATTGAAGTAAGATGCATACTCATCCAATGAGATGGCTTTTCTGCACATAAACTTAATGAAAACACTGAGATGATACGCAGAATGCAGAACATATACAGACTATTGTACATGATGATAACAGCATACCAAATTCCATGGAGATAATACTTAACAGTACTTACTTGAAACCATACTCGCACATTACCACTGCAGGCTCCCCTTTACCAGTGGCAACAACCAATTCATTTTCATACCTAAAACCAAGGACGATAAATCATATGTTACAACACTTCACTAACATCATAAAACCAAAATATGAATCATAGATGTACCTCTTCAGCAAGTTCTTGAAAGGCGAGTGACCCTGTACTACCTGCATAAGGTGAATATTCACATAGTGATATGTCAATAAGCTACTTGCATAAGGTGAATATCCACGTAGTAGAACATATAAAAACCATTTTGATACTAAACTTTTAGGACTTACCTGAATGGGGTCGATATTTACTCCAAGTATCTGACTTAAATCCGAAGCTCGCCTGGATTCAGGAATACCTCCTCCTGTTACATAAGAATATTTAAAATGGGGAATTGGATATTAGAGATAAATGTTTCACTAAAACAAGGATAAAGTCCTCCAATGTCCTTACCATTTGTCAGAAACAGATAAGGGATCTTCAGACTACCTGCAAGAGAAAAATGGAAGAGAAACGAAAATCAAACCTTAGGATAAAAGTGGAGAGAATATGTTTAAACATGCAATGCTTGCCAAGACTTCAATAAAACCACTATACTCACAATATTCTCATCTTCTCAAATTTGCCACGTTATAAATGTATACACTAAAATGGTGCTTGGAAGTTTCCGGCAAAAGCTGTCCCCAGCCCCCCCCCCCCCCCCCCCCCCAAAAAAAAAAAAAAAAAAAAGAAAAAGAAAAAGGAACACCCAAATGACGCAGCCTTAACGAGGTTTGGGTTAAACAGGTCAGCTTAGACGGGTTTCGGGGATGTTTTTAGTTTAACCCAATGCTGGATAAACTTAAACAGGTTACTTTACGATTGATTATACATTGAATCGTGACGTATAATATGATTCTTGGCTAATACTTATTTTTTATACCTTTATTACATTGGGGTTTGGACTTGGAGTCTTAAACGAAAATGTGTTGTTCATTTTGGTAAACCAATGTTTCTTTAGTTCCAAATAATCAAATGAAGAAAACAAATAAGGTAACAAACTCCTAACTGTAACTCTAATTCATGTTAAGTCAAAACCCGACCCATAACCATATAAGCTGAAACCCGATTCCAATTCAATTCAGTATTAAATTGAACTTTTGAAAGTTCAAACCTGTACAACCCGACCTGTATATTTAATGTTGCTCTTTTTTACATATCTTTTTGAGTTAAATTAAATAAATGCAGCTAAACATGTGCCCCTCATTACTAACAAACTCTAAATATTTTTAGCAAATAATAGTTACCAGAATCATGATACAATCGTCTCAACGCTTTCGGGGAATCGCCAATGGGAGTATGGCCACGGAGTATAACACCATCTATATCAAATGCTATTCCAAATGAACCACCCCTGTTTGTTTGTTTGCTGTTTCACATTTATCAAACAAACACTTAAGTAATTTATTTACTAAAATTAAAAGAAAAAAAATAGGAGACAAATAAATTAATAGTAGTAGTAAATAAGTGCAAATTACAATATATAAAATAATTTTATAAATTGAATAAAGAAAACCTTGATGAATGAAGCTGAGCTGTTAAGACATGGTTACTATGCAATTGAAGTGATGGAGATCTGTTTCTTAAAACCCTGGAAACAGTACGGATACTATTCATATGGAATTTCATACTTTCTGTGTGTCTGTCTGTCTGTCTATGTATACATTTGCATATTTAGGAGACAAAAGAATTGTATTTTTGGGGTAATGGGATTTGCTAATAGATTTTTCAGCCCGAAAAAAAATATTACCCGAGAAAAATTGAGTAACCTCCTTTACAAGAAAGTTATTCTATTTTTGGGTTAATTACAAAAACAGTACTTGAACTATTTATCATATTGCACAGATCATACAAAAGATTTATTAATTATATCCGTCGTATTCAAACTTACCACTTTCTTACTCAGACTATACCTATTACCTGGACCAAACGTCCGTTACTTTTGCTGTTAAATTTTCCCAAGTATCATGCACGTGAGGGATATTTTCATCATTTTACATGCTCTTTTTGAATCACAAGTGTGAAATTTGTAATTTTCACTATAATTAAGTTACCGTCTTTGTAATCTACCCTTATTATTAATACTTTACTTTATACAATTATATTTTATCAATTAGTATTATTTAATAAAGATATTCTTGTTAATGACTATTATTTAGTAACAATATATTTAACTTTATAAAAATTTATTAATATTTATAAATATTTAATTTTTTTTAAAAAATAAAATAAATCTTAAAATACATATTTATCAAGATCATTATATATATATAATTCAATATGTAATTGATTTGAATTTTGGAAAAATAATATCTTTGATAGACTAAATAAAATGTTATATTTTGTAAAAATATTATAAATATTTAGAAAGTTATAACTATTTACTAAATTATTATCATTAACAACAATATTTTTTATCAATTATAATAATACTAATTGATAAAATATAGATTTATAAAGTAAAATATTAAAATAGTAAAGGTAGATTACAAAGATGGTACCTGAAGTATAGAAAAATTACAGATTTGTAATTCTGACTAAGCATGTAGAAGGACGAAATGGGGCACTTAACAATACAACTAATGGAGGTTTGGTCCAGATATGGTCCGAGTAAAAAAATTATAAGTTTGGGTATGACGGATAGTTGAGGTATCATTTTTGTAATTAACACTTTATTTTATTTTGTAAGAATTTTCTAAAGCTATACTATTCTAGAATTTTTTTAAAATAAAATTAATTTAAATCTTCATATTTGAAGATATAAATCTAATTTTGAACACTTATAAATAAAATTATGTAGGAAATAAAACAAACATACATGACACCTTTTTAATATTTACTACTACATTGAAGCTACTGGTGACCACTTTTTATAGGTGTCAACTATTCTCGTTTCATCTCCATTAATAGATGTTCTTTCTCTTTTATCTTCCTTGATATGCAATGATTATGTATTATGTTGTTAAACGTGGCAATCAAAGTGTTGAAAGTTGGTGTGGATTCAAACTTGAGCTTTACCATTCAGTCAAAGAAGAATCCTCATTTAGAATCACCTTCTCTTGGAAGCCACTTGCAAGTGATCGATAAAAAGACGTTACTTCAATTTCTTTCGTGGCCATCTCATCTAATACCCAAAGTACTTAAGTAAGATTCCCTGTTTGGCGATACCATTAAATATTGTAATGCAAGTCAAAGCATTGACCATTACCCCTTTCACATAGATTTTATCAAACAATTTCCTTGCCTCTACCTTTCTCTATTCAATATCATTGAGCAAGTGAAACGCGTTGAGTAGATCATCTTGTTGGATAAACCCAAAAATAAGATAATTGTACGATAGAAGATCAAGATTATAACCTCTTCCTATAACTCTTTAAAGACCTCCATTACTAACTCTAACATTTGATTCCTAACAAAATTTTGTACAAAATGTTTGTAAATTTGTACATTAGTAAGAATACCTTAAGCCACTATATTTCTCGATCAGAATCGAAAGAAAATTCCTTTGGGGTTTCGGTTTTCCTTCCTCATAGAGACCATCAACCAAATCAATCCATTTTAATGACTGTTTAAAAAAAATCCATTTGTTTATTTTCATTTACAAGAGAAGTCAAAAGCTAATAGAAATGTGGAGCCCACCAGAACAATATTTCATGTTTTAATTGGTTATTACGGAGTCTTATTTTTACTAACCTTATTAGGTGGTAAAGAACTTATGACCAAATATATAAAAAAAGTTTAGGTGTTTAAAATTGGATATACCATCTACGTAATTTATCCTTATTTAAAAGCAAGTCATTTTGAAACTTATATTATGTCGAATTATTCTCGTAATATAGCTTATATATAAAATACAAATATTTTGTTAGCAACAAACGAATAAACAAGTCAAATTCATATATACCAAAATATACTAAGTTGTTTACCTTAGTTACTAGAGGGTTTCGGAGAAGACCTATGTGGGATACCTTTTGGGTATAGAATGCTCGTTTAACCTCATAATAAAATATATATATATATATATATATATATATATAAAACCAAAAATAACAAGATCAAAAAGTGCTTGGTCGAACATAAAATAGGAAAATGATTAATCAATTTAACTTATATGCCTAAAAATCAACCTAAAATCTTAAGAATTTGATATGTGGATTTCACTAATTCTTTTTCCTAATCTTACCCCCTGATTTTCCACGTGTCATCATCTTATTATTAGACATATCTTTAGGCACACTAATTAGGTTGATTTATCATTATCCCATAAAATATATTCACACTATAGAATGGGCTCCTTTATGTGTCATTTCTCTCTAAACTTTACCTTTTTGTGAGGAATTAAAAGTGAAGAAAATGCTACAGTGACTTGTCGATTCCATTCACCTTATATAACAAAGTGACTTGTCGATTCCATTCACCTTATGTAACAAACAATAGAAAAGATCCCTTTTCCTATTCTCTCAATTCTATTTATACCAAACACCCTATTTGAATTACTCCAATAACGTGACACTCTTCAAATAGAAACCAAGCCCATCCATGTAAAGCCCGGCACGGCCATAAAACCCAGCAAACGAACCTGCATCCCACGGTACCGAAAAACGAACCCCGCCCGCCTCGTTACCAAACGGGCCATCTGTCTTTTTGTTTGTCACGAAAGACAGTGAGGATATTACTGTAAGACCTTTAACCCAACCTGTGGTTAAAGGCCATCCGTAGGTTATTCCAACTGTTCCGACGATCCCCACGATCTGTTCGTCGGCGTCAAAGTTGACCTCAGAAATTCGGCCACCTGTATCACCATGCTCTCCACCATAATGTTGAGAATGATGCAACAAACCATTGGAATCCTGAGTTGTGAAAGCGAGGGAATAAATCCAATTCTTGTGATCTATCCTTATTTGCCTAAGCTTCTGATTGTCGTCAAGCGGAAATGACCATGGATTTCCACATGTGCTTGATCCCCATAACCCGATCCGTGTGATTCTTTGGCAACTCTACAAACGATGAAACACACACATATATGTTTATGGATGGATCTAGACACAAAAAAATTCGTGTCATGTTTGTTTTTCTATTGATTAAGTGACTGACATAATGACTTTCAATCGAGTTATATTGAATGCAATTACATACACAACTCTAATCTATTATGTTTCATATGATAATATATAGATCAACATGACTCGCAATGTTTATGCAATGTTTAGCAATGTCACCGCCTCTGGTTTTCCATTATTCCATTAACTTGTTTTTGGATAATTGAATATTATTTTCATTTATGTATAAATAAAAGACAATTAAAAGTATATATATTATTATGGACGGATCTAGAGACAAAAAATTCAACGGGTATCCAAGTTTATTATACAAACAACTCTTAACATGTGTGCAACTCTTTTGTAATGAATGTTTCATGAGATAGTCGGTAATCACATGTATATGAATAGTCATATGAGCATATGCATACCGTTATTTTCTAATGAATGTTACATGAGATAGTTGGTGATCACATGTATACAAGTGTTTTGTAATGAATGTTTCATGGAATAGTTTGTGATCACATTTGTGCAAGTGTTTTGCAATGAATTTTCATGATATAGTTTGTGATCACATGTGTACAGATGTTTTGTAATGAATTTTCATGAGATAGTTGATGATCACATGTGTATGAATAGTTATATGGGCACATGTATGCAAGTGTTTTGTTATTAATATTTCATGAAATAGTTGGTGATCACATGTACATGAATGTGAGCACATATATGCAAATACCACTAATAAAATTACAATATTTTTTTTTATGAACATGTGTACATATATGTAAATTTCATGTTTCATTTGATGTTATGATAAAAAAAATAGTTAAAAGTAAGGATTGGTTTACTTTTAATTTTTATTAATCAAAATAATCTATTTATCATTGTTGTAACAAATGAGAGAAATAAAAGATTTGATTTCTTTTGAATTTGTATAAATTAAAATAGTTAACTAGTGTATTACAATACTACCCTTATTTGTGATGATGAAAAAAGGTTCTCAAAAGCTTTTGCCTTTTTAAGGGTTCTTAAAATATTTTTTACATATATATATTACTCGTATAGATTTTTATTGTATGATTACTCCATTAGAGCAATTAGACTGCCCGCAACAGGGATGTCCGTGGGAAAAACAAGTTTACCTAGCGGTTGTCCATGATATAGATGTCATTGTGAGTGATGATGTGGAGGATGTCCATCTGTGGAGAAGGATTCAAACGGATGAAGAATATGAGGTTTCTTGTTTTGTTTAATTTTCTTCTTTTTTATCTTTTTTCTTTTTTATCTCTCTTCTTCCCTGAGTTTCTAATGGTAATTCCATTGCTGTTAATCTGGGCCATTGTTTTATTGCAGGAGGCGATGGAGGAAGAAGATAGAAAAAGGTAGGAGTAGAAATTCTTTTATTATACTCGAGACTAATACGTGACCTTTATTTTAGATGTCAGCTACCACAATTATCTTTTCAATGGATTTTTGATTTTTTTTTTTTTAAATTCATTATTCTTTATTGTTGGGGCATTAATGTAATATTGTTATATTTATATATATTCAGAAAATGTAGTATAATATAATACTAGATTTTAGACCCGTATCCAAACACTGGACACAGGATTTACAATTTATTAATTTTAAATCTTCATACATTTAATTTATAAATGCTTATAATTTTAAAGATATACGGCTCTAACTGTTATACTTTGCAAGTTGTAGTACAATAATCACACATTCGTCACTGTCATTATTAGTTGAGACATATTGATGGAATTGTTTGTCGTAGTCATTCCACAAGACACTTGTTATAATAGGTTCTTTATTATAGATTTTTTTGAAACCAGTTGTACTCATAATGTGATATTATTCTGAAAGATAATTAAGAATTAAATTATAAACATACTTTTAAACTTGTACTTGGCATTCAAATATATGTATTTGACCACGATGCGGGTCAATAACACGAATAGATTTATCTTCAATCACATACCCTATGATAATTAGATAACAATTACGATTGTTTTCTTATTACTTTATAACAATTAGGAATCTTGATTTGAGTTACAATTGTAACTTTAAAAAATTAAATATAAATACTATTTGTAACTTTTAAAAAACAATTAAGAAAATAATCTCAAGTTGATGGCTAAAAATAAATACAAATTAAAGATTCATGGTTAAAAAGTGTAAATTATTGATGGAAAATAAAAAAATGTAAATTAATGAGACTTTTTCTACAAGTTAATATAAATATTAATATAATAATAGATTTGGATAATGATTATTAGAATTTTTAATTTATAGTTAATCCAAATGATGACATAAGCGAAAGTCAATTTGATGAAATTAAACGATTTGATTGACTAATAAGTCATTAGTTTAACTGTCTTATAGTATATATTAAGATTAAGATTAAGATGTTATATTAAGGCTTTTATTTATATAAATTACGTAGGTGTTTGTCTTTTAATAAATAGTCTGCATCAAATTTTTATTTATTAATGTAATTATGTTCTTTTTAATTTGGTGATTTGGAAATTATTTGGTTGTTTGTAGGAAAGATGAATTTGTTATTGTTGTGGGTAAAATGTGTTTGTGAAAAAGATAAGTGGAAAGATAACGTGACATGATGATTAGGATGTTTATAGGAAGAATATGCTAAACCGTTGCGGATGGTCTTATATCATTACTCTAGATACTAGAGTATTACTCTAGATACTGGAGAATATCAACTGAAAACATGTTGAATATATTAATTTTTAACATGTTAAAAAATATTTTACTTGATGCAAACACCTCCTCCAGTCGCTATGGGTTGTTTTTGTGTTGAATAGGGAAAATCATGTCGTATGTAGACTACTAGACTTCCATTAACCAATTGCATATACACACCTAAGATTTACTCTCACATGCAAATATACACATACATTTTGGGGTCTTTAATTATATAACTAATCACTACTAAACATGCAAAAAAAAAGCCGGATTGGCCAAACCCGGTTCGTAAAAACCAAAAACCGACCAGAAAAAGACCGGTTTGGTTAAACCCAACTCGGGTTTTCCATGAACCGGCAGAGATGAAGAATTGAATGTAGACGTTGAAGACCAAAGAAGAACAATGATAAACAATGTAGATTTAATTTTATTTGCTTGAAGACAATTTAGTTTATTTGAAGATGTTTAAGATGTATCTCTAAAAACTATTTATTTTTTGGAAGACAATATATTTGATTGAAGACTGTATTTGCTTGAAAGTTTTAATCAATAATAAAAGTGTGAATGTTTAAGTGAATTTCTTTGAATTTTTAAGTGAATTTTTAAGCATTTTTATGTTTGATCTACAATAATACATTGAATATTTCCTTGTATATTTACTAAGAGTTATACTATATACAATATAATATGTACATTTGTTGTAAATGGAATATTATAGATTTGTCATTGCCAATTTACTAAATATTACCAATTTTGAGTTATATATGGGCCAAGTGTTGAATCATTAACAATTAGGTGGCCAAAATTCGAATTACATAGTTAGGAAATTGGATTTTTTGAATTTCTAGTGAACTTTTAACGATTTTTATGTTTGATCTATACATTGAATCTTTTTTTTTTTCAATTCACTCAATATTACCAGCTATAAGGTATATTTGGGCCAAGCGTTGAATCATTAGCAATTATGTGGCCCAAAAGCAAATTACGTAGTTAGAAAGTTGAATTTTTAGTGAATTTTTAGCCATTTTTAGGTGACTTATTAGCAATTACCTTGAATATTTTTTTTTCCTTTTTTGTCAATTCACTAAATATTATTAGTTGTGAGGCATATTGGGGACAAGTTTGAATTATTAGCAATTAGGTGACCAAAAATTGAATTACGTAGTTAGAAAATTGAATCTTTTGAATTATTAGTGAATTTTTAGCCATATTTAAGTGACTAATTAGTAATTACATCTATTTTTTCGTCAATTCACTTAGGGACTGTTTGGTAAAGGCTTTTTAGGGGCTTTTAAAGGCTTAAAAGCCCTTAGCTTTTAAAAATAAGCTCATTTGAAAATTATAGCCCTGTTTGGCAATACATAAAAAATTAAAAGCTTCAGCCCTGAAAAACTCCTAAAAGCCACAAAAGGTCTTTAAAATAAAAGCTCGTAGGATGAGAGTTGGAAAAAAAGCCCCAGCCCCTAGCCCCAACGTCAAGCTCCAGCCCCAAGCCTTTAACTACAGTCTCAGCTCCAAGCTTTTGTGACAAACATACCCTTAATATTACCAGTTGTGAAGTATATTTGGGACAAGTGTTGAATCATTAGCCCTTAGGTGGCCAAAAGTCGAATTACGTAGTTAAAAAACACTGTTTTTTATCCAAACCAGTTTTGAACCCAGTTTCAAAAAAACCGATTTATGGGTTCGGTTCTTCGACCCGAAAACCGGTTTCAAACCGGTCCGGGTTTTGGTCAAACCCGGTTTCGATTTCAATTCATGGGTCAAACCCGGTTCGAGTCCAGGTCGTACCGAACTCGGTTTTTGTGCACGGCTAACCGCTACACGCCATTTAAGACGTCAGAGAGAGAGCCCTTTAATTTACTGACATGACTGACATATCGTATAACGCCACACAAGGGATTTTACGACGACACATGGTCTAACAAATCCCCAATATTAGTTAACTTAAGTTTGATTAACAAAAACGGTAACTTACAATTTGAAATTCCAATGAGTTTTGTAGTTCTTCGATGACTAACTCCATTGTCGGGCGTCGTTTTCGGTCTTTTTTCAAGCACTGGTAAGCAATTCTCGAGAATGCTCGTAACGACTTGGGTTTAATTTGTTTTCGTAGATCTTGGTTGATGATATCCTCCAACGTTCCGTCTTTGTAGTGACGTCTTGCCAATTGAGACAGAAATCGACGATCGTCGTCAGCCTTGTACTTATAGATCACTCCTAGCCTTCCACATAAGACTTCAAACAAAACAACACCAAAAGCGTACACATCAGATTCTTTTGTAAGCACATTAGTTGTTTGATACTGTGGATCAATATAACCAATTGTGCCACAAGCATACGATTTAACATATGAATTAATCTCCTTATTGGTGACAAGTATTTTAGATAATCCAAAATCAGATATTTTGGCATTCCAATTCTCATCTAACAAGATATTAGGACTCTTTATGTCACGATGGAACACCCTGTGTCCGTCACCCAGACCGTTATTAAGGTAGTTTAGTCCACGGGCCGCACCAAGACATACATGGAGCCGTTTCACCCATGTGAGATCCGTGGTGGCCGCCAAGTGTCTATCAAGGCTTCCACGAGCCTCGTACTCGTAAACAAGGATTTTCTCATTACTTTGGTCACAGAATCCAACAAGAGAGACTAGATTATCGTGTTTGTATCTAGAGAGCATGTTGATCTCCATCAAGAACTCACCTTGTCCTTGTCCGCCGAGCTTCTCGTCCAGCCGTTTTATTGCAACTAATTTGGTGGAGGGGCAGAGTTGGCCTTTATAGACCAACCCAAATCCACCCCGACCGATGACATTGTCATCGGAAAAGTTGTTGGTAGCCAATTGGATTTGCTCTAGTGAGATTTTTTTGAGGTGATCTGGTTTTGAATTATTGAGAGACATGATCGATCGAGATGAGATTGACGTACGCACAACAGGAAATTAAGGATTGGAGATGATGAAATTAATGAAAATGAAACCCAATCAATCTACTCCTACATTTATTCTGCTTTAAAATCAATAATTGCATATGCGTGGATCCCACACGTACCATATATTGCTTTTTCATTTTCCAGGAGATGGGGTAGTGCCGTAGTGGTGATATTTACACTGAGTTGACAATAATATCAGTGGGGTTTTCCTATGCTACGTTCTGTTTCTCCTTGAATGTACGTGATTCTGACTACGTTCCCCGTTAAGACCCACCAATATTCTAAACAAGTTTTTTTACCTAATCTCCCCCATTCCTTCTTGATGATTCACGAAGAGCACATTTAGATTGACACTTTCCTCCATGTTCTCATGCAAGTTGAATTACTTTAGCTGGTTAGTTTTTAATTTATTTTTTTTTTAATTCAACTATCTTTTTGTTTAAATACCATTATTTAAACCATATAGAAAGAAATGAATTTATTTTTAGTTTGTTGTGTTTGAATATCTTCTGTGTTCTTGGAGATTCATCCCCTTTACCGGCGGATTTCTATGAATAGGAGTTAGTTTGACTCAAATTCTCTAAGTTTTTAAGAAATATACTAGCACGGCACCCGCACGATGCGGCGACGATGTGGTAGTGGGGTCGATTGTTACTGACGAAGGCGGTGTCGGGTGGTGTAAGTTATTGATGTAAATGTAATTGATCTAAATGGTTAATTGTGATATTTTGTAAGATAAATGATTAATATTATAAATTAATTAGTACTGTTAAGTGGATAGTGTAATAAAACATTTTAAAAGATGTTATGTGTAAATATTACACAAGTTTCAACATTTCCATAAATAAAAAGTTATTCTTTTTATAATGTAGTATAGATGAGTTCTAATTTCATCGAGTATTTTATTATATATACATATATGAAAAATGATATCCGTACTACATAATTTGATAAATCTACCACTTATGTGCACTGCATACTTGTAAAGTATGCTACAAAATGCGTACAGTGTGGTAGATTTATCAAATTGTATGGTATGGATATCACTTCCCTATCTATATAGAGGAAGTGAATATGGGGTTGTCTCTCATCTAAGCTTAAATAACTCACATTTTGTTTTTCTAATCATAAAATTCATAAGTGTCTATAGTTTTATTTAAAATACAAAAAATTATCAAAATATTTGAATGTGAGGATTCGTCATCTAAACTTAAATGGAGAACAACCTCATATTCATTTTTCCCCGTAAATATAAAATTGTATCATACCAATACGTAAGCTTAGGTATTAAATTTCTTACATATCAATTTTTACACCATTAAATTCATGATACTCATGTCATTTTTTATTGATACAACAAATGTTAAACTTAAGTTCTAAACAACTTTATATATTCATTTTTCTCATATATAATAATAGGGGAAGGTTTCATTGAGAGAACTCGAAAACTTCTATAAAAAATCAATCCAAACACACAAATTTTATATTTTTTAAAAAATTTTCACTCTTAAACAAATTCTAGTTCTCTTGCATATATAGGAAAAATCTAACCCCCACCCCTTTAAAACCTAAATACTATAATTGAATTACTTTCCTCCTTGTTCTCATGCTAAAAATATCAAATCAATCAACTAACTCACTTTACCTTTGCAAACATTATGTGCACTATGTCTAAAAGTACTTGAGTCAATGTTAGCAATAATATTCTTTATTATATTTTATCATCAAATAGAGGACTAAGCATTACGGGAACAAAAGTTTATTAAGGAACCTGTTAGTATGACATCGCTTCCTTAGAGTGTCACTAGCATTGTACCCGCACAATTACGTGGCGGTGACGATGAGGTGGTTTAGTGGTGTCGGTGACGGGTAGTGATAACATCGACAATTGGTGTCGAGTGGTGTATACTGTGTAAGTTGATGTGATGGTGATAGTGGTGTCGGTGACGGGTGGTTATGACATCGACAATTGGTTTCGAGTGGTGTAACCATGTAAGTTGATGTAATGGTGATAGTGGAAGTATTTTAGAAGATAATGACTTAGAGTGTAAATTAACAAAATAAGGGTTTAAAGTGTAAATTAATTTATTAAAGCAAATATGGTAATCTTTAACAACCCTTTCCATATGAGGTGTTTATTAGGGATAATTTAGTACTTTTGCATTGAACCATTTTCAAACACTTTTTGAAGTTGGGCTTTTTAAAGTTGGGGGTTAATATAATTATTATAAAACAGTATAGATATAGATATAGATAATAGAACTAAGTAAACATGGCTTGACATCCAGTACTAGCTATCTATATCTATATTAATTAATAAAAAAGTATACACTCTCTGGATTTATCTAAAATACCTTTGTATGAAAACATCTTTTTTTCATTTGCAGACATTTACACACAAATTCTCTCTCAATATCGATCCCTCTCTCTTTATTTCATTTACACTCTGTATCCGATGCAACGCGTGAGTACCATGCTAATAGTATTATGAAATGGGGGGTGTTGCCGTACGTGTAGGCCATAACATAATGTATCTTAAACTACAATTCTAAGCTATAAGACCTGCCGACTGTGATATAATGTGATGTACCCAAATGGTGCTTATAAACAGGGATACATGTAACTGATTAGAGTAAAACTGAAACTTAGCGAAACTTACATTATGAGTACCTAGAGACTGTATCACAATTTCAATGACGAAAATACTTATTTACAAACCTTTATTAATATGCATGGGTTAAATTCGGGTTAATTAGCTAGAATCATACATATAATTCTAGGTATCCATTTAAACCCAAGAGACATGTCCTTTACAACATATATATACCAGAAGTTGTAGTTGCTCGATATATCTTGTACGTGAATTAATAAGAAAAGCAACTAATGTACGTTAAGTCTTAAGGATGTTCGCGTGCTAGCTAGGATAGAGTATATATCGATCGATCTTTTATTAATAAAATGAATATTAATGATTTTTAGCTATCAAAAGTATATATTTAGTTACATGCAGATCACAATGTCATATTACTCATCGATAATTAGTGACAATATTGAAGAAACACTTTTTGTTTAGATATGCATTAGTTATTATTTTATTTTTTTAAGTATATATTTTTTGGTATTCGATATGGTCGTATTCATAAATTCATTACAAACAAATTTATTTATAACATTGATAAAAAAAAAATAAAATTGGGTGTTAACACAATGACATGATATCTATGGTTCGCTTCAAAAAGCTTTAAGTAATTTGATGAAGAAAAGACTAGTATGATAGAATTAAAAACTGATCAAACTAATAACAAACTTTTGTTTCCGTCAAAATAATTGCATTTTTATTATGTTAAAAACCATTAAATAAATCTTACCTACATAAATTACTAGATGTAAAACCCGTGTGAAAATATGGGCTTACAATAGTGTATTTTTTATAAAATTGCTTGGTTAATCCGTCGATGTATAGTTATCGATAGTGTATTTTTATAAACTAATAACAACCTATAGCTTTGCTTCCGAACACGAATAATCCCGCGCTTTCATGTTCCAGAATTTACAAGCAGGGGTAAAGATGTGTGATATAATGAAGTGGAATTTCTTTGATGATAGAAGATTGGATAGGAGTGTATTTTTTGTAAAATTGCTTGGGCGATCCGTCGATGTATAGTTATCGATAGTGTATTTTTATAAACTAATAATAACCTATAGCTTTGCTTCCAAACACGAATAATCCTGTGCTTTCATGTTCCAGAATTCACGAGCAGAGGTAAAGATCTATGATATAATGAAGTGGAATTTCTTCCATGATGAAAAAAGATTGGATAGGATATGTATGTATATATGAGAGATATATTAAGGAATAGAATTAATTTAGGGTATTTGATAGATAAAAATTGACATACAAAAGGTTTGTATTTATACAAGAATTGAAATTAAATTATGGTAACTTAGGTCAACATGACCAACTCTATTTCTTGGACTTGAACCTTTTCTGGACCGATTCTCTTGTTACGGGCTTTAAGCTTTGATCCCACACTTTCTAACAAGAGATGGATGAACTGATGAATGAAATGGGCATAGGATGTGTATGTATAGACCAAATCTGTCTTGCTGAACAAGATTAAGATTTCAAAATCCTTTGACTCAGTATGAGATTAGGTGTTGAAGTGTTACCCTCACTAAAAGAAATTCTTGCTTTTGTCTCAAAATGGAGATACAAACCCTTAGATAAATGGCTGGTTGCATGGGAAAAAGTCTCTAATTTAATGTATCTCTGATTTCATGACCATTTTCCTGCAAACATCTCAAAATACAAACATATATAGTTACATTATAATAGTACTTCATAGTTAGCTCAAGTGGTTGAGAGCATGCCTTACAAGTAAGAGGTTTTGGGTTCAAGACTTGGGAAGTACATAGTAAGTCCTTTCTATGAAGGCTTGGCTTGGATATACCCAAGGTTTAAGTCTGAGGGGCAGGGTTTACCCCTATTGATCATCGTGCCTTCGGGCGGATTAGTAGGGGGTTTTCTCCCCATCGGGTATTTGAAATAGGCATTTCTACTTTGAGGGAGCTCTCTAGCGCGGACCCGGTTAAGACAACGTATGCTAGACCTTCCGCTATCGAATCGCGACACGAAGTTCTCAAACGAAATTCTATCTTTCAAAAAAAAAAAAAAAATTACATTACAACAACATCCTTAAATTACAACTACATGTTAACCAATCTCCCTAACTAAATGTTTAAGTCAATTTTTGCATTTGATATTAGAAATATTCTGGATCTATATAAATATATGGGTGTTTCGGACAAGCGAAAAAAAGTTATTCATGCGGTGTGTCTTACGACCTTATGGTCCATTTGGAAGACGGAAAACGAATCAGTTTTTGAGAATAAAGTATGCTCGTTGCAAAGGACTTTTGGCAAACGGGATTGTTGTGGGATGTATGGAGAACTTCTCCATAATTTATCTCCACCAGATTGGTTGGTAGGAGGATTATTATGTTTATGTTTATGTTAATATCTTCTGTTTTTTTTAATCCGTATTTATATGTTTTCATTTGGTGGATCTTAGATAGTTACTTGCTAGCCTTTTTTTGTGATTAAGAAAATTGGTGTTTTGTTTATCGTTTTAAAAAACATGTTTAAGTCATCAAAAAGCTTTATCGTAATATCTTGCCAAATTTGTATATAAAAAGTCATCACCAATCCTCCTCTAGTTAAGTAGAAAGATATATCTAACTAAATTATATGTTGTGTTTGACAAAAAAAAAAAAAAAAAAAAAAAAAAAAAAAAAAAAAACACTTAAAAAAATAATAAAAGTATTATTAATTTTATGACATTTTACGTATTGTAACCATTATTTAAATTTATATTTTATAGTAATAAATTAAAAATGGGAAAATCATCCCTGCAACTGCACTTGTGTTGTTATGAAAAGAACAATCAACTATATTTTGAAACTTGAAAGGTTCATATGAAAATTGTTTTCTGAAAACTCTTTGTAACTATAACTCTACTAGCGTTGTACTCGTGCGATGCAGCGGAGAATAAGAAAAAAACGCCGGTGGTTTGATGGTGGTTTGTGGGGCGGCGGCGATGAAAAGGAAAAAAAAAAATAAGCCGGCGGCAGTGGATGGTGGTTTGATGGTGGTTTTTGGGGCGGTGGTGGATGGTGTTTATGAGAGATAGCGTACATAGAAGGTAAATTGTGGCGGTGGATGGTGGTATTTGGGGTGGTGGTGGATGGTGTTTATGGGGGGAGAAAATTAGAGAAGGGGGGAGGGAGAGAAAATCGGATGAACGTATGCGTGTGTAATGAGCGTGATGGAGAAAAAATAGGGTAGTGTAAATTAGGAGGGCATAGAAGACATTTTAAAGGTAGAGGTGTTAAAAGGGGGTGAGGTAGTTTGCTTATTAATAGAGTATAGATAAGGACCCTTTATGCAGTTTGTTGCATATATTATCCAAAAAAAATATAGATCCTTTAAAATCTTTTAAATTAAAGCAACTTTAACCGTTGGATTATAATCATTGGTTAGGTTTCAAAAATCCAATTTAAATCTTGATTTTTGATCTTAATTTAAGGACAAAGATGATTCAATTTTACCTATGAAGTTTATTCATATCCAATAACTAAGAGTATTGATATTAATTACTACCACCACTTTTGATGAATGTAACACAATGTATATGTTTTACAGTTAACTATACAAGTCAGTAATGCATGAATGTGATATCTTAATATATACTAAAAGACAACTAACCAAACCTTAATTCACCAATCACAATTATCGATTTCTCTAAATTTTCAAAATAAACACGTGACTTAATTCAATTTATTAAAATTAAGTTATGTTATTTAAAACTAAAATTAATTGCCGATAAAAACCTCTAGATTAATACAATTACAACTAATTAAATACTTATGTTTTTTATAATTAAAATATTCAATATTTATATATAAAAAAAACCATATCCTAAAAGCTATCCATGTTGCAATAAAAGTCTTAAAAATAACTTTTGTTTATCTATCAATAAACTAAAACATGATTGTAGTATTTTTTAATTAACACGTAGCGCTATATTAAAACGACAAGTGTTATTTTAGATATAATCATTAAAAAAAACCTATTTAATAAATTCCTTATCTTATTTACATTTATATTCGTACGTATTTGACTATGATATTTATAAGTTGATAAATTTAATTTTTCAATATAAATATGTCCATATTAATGATGGGAAGGAAGCGCCGATTGATCATTGATGTTAAAAGATGCATTATGAACTTATCTACCGATCTATATATAAAAGGTGCTAAATTCATTCCTAAACAAACAAGAACCCTTTGATGAATTCTATCTTTGATTTAAAATCGTTGGATCAAATTTAATTATCTCATATTTAACAATGACAACATTGATACTTATACTTTATAAAATTAGTCAGAATAATCCTTAAGAATTATGATAATAACACATATACACTTTTGATAGTTAATGAAAACATATGATGTCGATCTTCAATTAAGTAAACAACATTTGTATCCAAATATATATTTTGTTATTTACCTTAAATATCATCATACTTTCATAAATACGATGATGTATAATTCAATATAAAACTAGACGGATACCCGCACGATGCAGCGACGGTATACTGCGGCGCTGGGCAGAAGTGACAGCGATTGATGGTAGTAATTTCCATATAAGCGTCCACAAAATTGCGGGTTACAAAAGAGGGACAATAGCGTGACTAATTTAGGGTGGAAAGGGTATTATGGGAATAAAAAATATCCAAGGGCAAATAAGGTATTTTAAAGACATAAAATAATTAATAGGGGGGATTTGTTTAAATAGGGAGTATAGATATAGATATAGATTATATTAGTACTCGTATTACGTAATCAAAATGATCATGAAGACTAATTAAAAAGTAAAAAGTAAAGTGTAAAACAATATATTATATTCTAAATATTTTGTACGTAGGCGTAGGAATTGAATGAATGAATTTAATGGCCAATTTGTTGTGGCATGTGAGGATGTTGACCATTAGTAATGTCTTTCTCATAAATAGTGAAATATTAAAAAATAAAGGAAAAAAAACAAAAAAGGTAAGTCCAAAGGTAAATAAGTAATTTTAAAGGCAGAAAAATTTATTAAGGAAGGGGGTAATTTCTTCTATTAGGTAGTAGAGATCTATACTCCATATAAACAAACTACTCATCTCCAAATTAAACACTCTACCTTTAAATTATCTATTTTACCTTTTTAATTTACACTACCACCAAACACTTTAATCCTGAAATATCAAAAATACCCTTAAGAAAACCTTACGCCCAATTTGTCTCTCATCCCTTCCCCTGAAGTTGCTCACATATTATACCAAAAAACACACTCATACACCCCCCCCCCCCGGAACAACAAAAGACACACATACATTCCCTTATAACCACCTCCCTCTAAAACACATATAACCACCGTCCTCCAAAACCGTCGTCGTCTCCGCCGTCTAAAACACACATAGCCATAGGTATGGTGATTTGGTAATCGCACGGGTACCGCTAATTAACCAGTTTTTTTTTCCTATGCCCCGCCGCATCGCGCGGGTACAAAACTAATATACACATAAATAGATTGTCCATAATCAACACAATTAACATGTTATGTACACATAGATTTCAATGATTATTACAAAAATTTAATAAAGGCTATATTAGTTGCAAAAACCATGAAAAGTGAATTACACATGTACACGTATATAAAACTTATATTCAAACCGACATATGTAAATTTTTGTTATAAATAGTTACTTATGTATCAATAATTAATGTATTTGTATATTAAATAAGTACTACACATATTTTCATTATGATTAAAAATAAATAAATAAATAAATATGACGCTGATACATTCAAGATATCCCACTCATCTGTAAATTTAAGGCATATAAGGTGATATGAAAAAAAATATATGAATTTTGCTAAATAAAGTTTTAAAGGATTTCGTCAAAGTGAATTAAATAGTTATAGGTAAAATTTTAATATAGAATTGTATAACTATTTTTATACACAAGTCCCAAAAGTTTCATCTAGCATATTCTAAAATATAAAATGTTAGCTTTATTCGGTTTGAATGCTTTAGAGTGGTGGTATACACTTTAAATAATGATAACTAACATCCAATATGTTAGATTTTATTAATTTATAACATTCAAACTGAAAATTTATTTGTTTGATATATTTTTTTGTTATTGAACTATTTACTAAACGTCCATATAAATATAAATATTTTCGTTGGATGAATAATATGATGCTGATACACTTGAGATATATGTATAAAATATAAAGATTTTGCAAAACGAAGTCCTAAGGGATTTCATTATAGTGGATTAAATAGTTATACACTTATCGGGGCTAAACTTTTAATACGGAAAGGTATAATTTTTTTATCCGCGTTAAATGAAATATTAAAGGTTTAATTTAACATTTTCTAATATGTAAAATGTTAGTTTTATTCAATTTCAATGCATTAAAGTGTTGTTATACACTTTAAATACAAATGATTAACATTTAATATGTTAGATTTTATTAATTTATACCAATCATATTGAAATTTTATTTGTTTGACATACCTTTTGTTTATTGAATTATTTTATTTATTTTTATTAACTATATTATCTTAGTTAAAACTATCTATCCGTATTTTTATTTTTTTTTATTAATCGTAGCCAATATAAAATATTTTTTGAATAATAATAATATCATCAACTTTATAATATAGATATCTTATATATAATTATTAATTATGTTTTTTAGGGATAAGTACCCAGAAATGCAGTCAACTAATGCTCAAAAGTTATTGTGCGCACGAACTTTAGGTCAACTTTATTGTATTCAGGAAACTTGTTCAATAGTCCTATAGCATGCAAAAGTGACCGGGTCAAAAGTTAGTCGGTCACCACTTTCACGTTGACCCATTGACTGCTTACGTGACATGCACACAATAACTTTTTGGGATTAGTTTATGCACACAATAACTTTTTGGGATTAGTTTATACACTCAAAAGTTATTGTTTTTTAATTTCGTGGTCTAATTTGAACACAATAAAGCTGACCTAGAGTTTGTGCACACAATAACTTTTGAGCATTAGTTGACAGCATTTATAGGCACTTATCCCTTTATAGAAAGTTAATATATTTATCTCGCGTATTACGCGAGAAAATAATCTAGTAAGTTAATAAATTTACATACGTATTTTCATATGATATTATCTACCAATAAATCAAAACATGATTGAAATATTCTTGAAACCACATGTGGCGTAAAACTTCATTGACATGTGTCTTTTTAATTTTTTTGTTTTATTGAATTAGCTTTTTAATTATATATAGATTTAATTGTTTTTTAGACTTATAGTTAAATTCTAACTCTTGACTTATTAATACTAGATGGAGTTGTATCCATCACCAATTAAACTGAAGGCATACTGGGAAGAATTAAATGGCAAGCCATCGACTCTTAGTAGTGCCCTAATCATGTGGAAATTAACTAAAGGAATTCCACGACATAAAAAATCTTATAAGAACTCATGATGCTTATTCAATGTAGTGCCGGTTATATAATTCCCTCAACACTTTTTTTTTCTTAAAACTCATAATTGATGGTATTACAATTTATGTTTAATGAAAAGTTTTACGAGTATATATAAAAATAAATTTGCACCCACCGTGCATCGTGTACGGGTATTAAAACTAGTAATAATCTATGCATGTATACATATTACATAACACTTTTTTTAGTATATTTTTTCATACCATCCATTAAAAGAAGTTTTATATGATTTACAAATTATTGAAATTTTTAAAGAGCTTTCATCTAAATGATCGTATATAATTAACTTATCGTTTTTTAGATGACATATTTATACAAACAGTTTAATTTATGACTAATTAATTACTCAATTTCATCAAATTAAGCTATCCTTAATCATTAGTTAATTTTTATTAATAATTGTAATCAGACTATAATCAAGATAAGCATTGTTGTTATTAGTATTGAAATCAAATTATTATTAGGATACAAATTTTCCTTATATAAACTGAACCCACAAATAAAATCACAATACAAGAAATCATTTAAGACCCACAAATCAGCTACTATTATTGTTCTTAATAATCATGACTAATGAAAGTTACATTACTTTTTTGCAAGACATCAATAAGAACTCGGTCAATTGTGTAATCAAAGTTAAAGATTTTGCTTATATAGAATAGTTTGTATAAAAGAAACTCTATTACACCATCCAGTCTTGACATGATTTATCATACAATATTTACATTTGAATATCCCAATTTCTTATTAAATATAATTTTACATTTAATGTATAAATAATCTTTTGTTCCATGTATTAATTCTTATATTGATGATATCGTAAAATGCGTGTATTTGACACGAGTCTAAAATCTAGTACTCCTTCCGTCTCATATTAAATGTCCAATTTTGATTTGTCAAGTTTTATGCTTTCAACTTTGACCGTAAAAATTTTCGTTTGTATTATATAACACTTCATATAAAATATATGGACGGATTGAGATTTAATACACTTTCTAATGATATAACTTTCATCAACTATTATATAACGAAAACAAAGATATTTACGATCAAAATTGAAATAAAAAAACTTCGAAAAATTAAAATTGAACCTTTAAAAATAGTGATGTTACAAATATCACCTTCCAAAATTATTGTGCTAATACTGTATAATTTAGCTATACGAAAACATGACATCACATCCAAATCCAAAATAAACCAAACAAACCCTCTTCTTCACCATATTTCGCCTCTACTTCCCACTTCCCCAAAACCCTAATCCCCAAATCCCCACCTCACTCAACTCAAACATCATCATCATCATCATCGATTCAATCCAATTCTTTTAGTCACAAACCCGAATTTTGATTTTTAAATTTTAGTTTCAATTTGGAATTAAATAAAAGGAATCAAGAATGCCACCTAAACAATCGAAAGCCGAGGTAGCAAAGAAACAGAAAGTTGTTGAAGACAAAACATTTGGTCTTAAGAACAAAACCAAGAGTAAAAGTGTCCAAAAATATGTTCAAGCTCTTCAACAGAATGTTGTCCCCAAGCCTGATCCTGCTAAACTTGCTGCCAAGGTTTTACCTTTTTATATATTTCTTTTGTTTTTTAATATATTTCTTCTGGGTTTTTGTTTAATTTAATAAAGTTGATTACTTTTTTTTATTAAATTGAAATATGTTATATTGATTTTGGTTTTATGTGTAATGAATGTATAGAAAAAGAAAGATGAAGAGAAAGCAAGAGAGAAAGAATTGAATGATTTGTTTAAGATTGCTGTTGTTCAACCTAAAGTACCCCCTGGTATGTTTTTTTTTTCTCTGTGTGTGTGTGTTTTTTTTTTTGGATTTTGTTATTTAAGCTGATTGTGTTTTCGGGTTATTTAAGACTGTAAGTAAAGGTGTAAAAAAATCGAGCTGTTTATTCAAAGCTGCTTAGTTCAAACACTACCTTAGCTGTTACTGAGTGCTTATAGGTTATTGGCAGAACACGCTTTGAAGTGTTAGGCTACATGGTGCTTTGGAAGTATTTTGAAGACAACGTTTTAGCTACCTGCGCTAAAACTATGCACTCTTAACACCGTTTAAGTTATCTTTGCGAATTGTTGATATTTTTTAGTGGTGCTCTGTATAGGACGTTTAATCTGATTTGTTACCAGTTTAAGGTAAAGGTCACAGTTTTTCAAGTGGGGTGTGTTTAAAGTTGATCAGTTTTGCTATTTTTTTACATAAAGGTGCGTACTTTTATCTTGGAACTGAATAGTTATGAGACTGAAATCAAGTATCATCTGAAAGATCTTTTTGTTTTTGATGAACGAAGCATAAAAACAGTGTTAACACGTCAAAATTACTTTGTATCCTTAGTTTTGTCTTTGAAAGTTATGGAGAAGTTATTTTGTTCATATGATCTGTCATGCTTCACATTGTAACCATCATAAATTGTTATGGCACTGATAACTGATATTTGATTAATTTTACTATTACGGAATGGAAGATCATGGTGGTACAGTATCATTTGGCTTGATGAATCTAAAATTGTAAATTGATGATCAGTTTTAGGAAAATATTGGTTATTTGGTTTTGTTTTCACACATGCTATATACGCACATCGATACAACAACTTTGTATTTTTGCCCTTAGTTGACGTTACAAATTCTTAACTAGCTGCAACTTTTGGTCTCGATTTTCGGTATTTGTAAAACTGCTTAAATTATAATGTTAAGCCATATATCTTGTTGACTGGTTATCATTCGCTGTATTACTATCTTATTGGAGCATTTATTTTGTATGGAGGATGGCGATTTAAATCACGTCATTAACTTGTTTGTGAATCTCATGAGTTTTGGTTATGGTCAGGGGTGGATCCAAAGTCTATATTGTGTGAGTTTTTCAAGGCTGGCCAGTGTGCGAAAGGTTTCAAATGCAAGTTCTCTCATGATCTTAATGTACAAAGGAAGGGTGAGAAGATTGACATTTTCAGTGATAAGCGTGATGAAGGTGATACACCAGTGGTTTTATATGTCTTCACTTTTAATCTATTTATTAGTTTTCTTTTTTTTGCAAGTGATATGATGTAAAGTGTAACCAATTTCTTCACTTGGAACTTTAGGAACGATGGAGGACTGGGATCTGGAGACGTTGGAAAAAGTTGTGGAATCGAAAGGAAAGGAGTATAACCAGAATAAACCAACTGACATTGTATACTTTCTTAACCTCTTATTTTCTAGTAACCCATCATGTTATTAATCGTTTATTTAAGACCAATGATGCCAATTTTACCTTCAGTTATGTTTGTGAAATGGCATGATAAAGTAACTTTGGAGATATATCTGGGTTGCTATGATTGTTCTTCATCAAAATATTTTGAATGTTATATGCGAACACTTGTTAACACATGAAAACAAGTGATAAGTAACCATCCTGCAATCCATCAGCGTAGCTATGATTTGGTTTTGCATAGTTTTGTGAAATTGTTGTATTCAAGTCCTCTTAATCAAGTATCAACATGGAGAAAATCTTCATATTGAAACCCTTATGTATGTAACAGTACTTGCAGTAGCATTCATGGGAAATCTATCTAGTGCTAAGAAGACTATTCATGGTTTTTAATTTCAGATCATTATTGCCTGGGACTTTTACATTCTGTTCTATTATTTTGTTTATTGGCATTGAAGCTATGTTTATTCAGAAGTAGTATTAGGTTTTCTTTGGTAATCGCTTGGCAATTTCTCATTTAACTTATGAATCTTCAATAGGTTTGCAAACACTTCCTTGATGCAGTGGAGAAAAAGCAATACGGTTGGTTCTGGGTTTGTCCCAATGGTAATAAAGAGTGCCATTACAGACATGCTCTCCCTCCAGGATACATTTTAAAGTCCCAAATGAAGGCGCTTTTGGAAGAAGAGGCTAACAAGTTAGCTATAGAGGATGAGATTGAGGATCAGGTGATTACCTTTTTCACCAAGTGGATACTTTCCTTTGATTAGCTACATAAGTGAATAACCAACTTTTGTCTGACTTCTGCTTTGGTAACCTTTTTTTAATCTGTGACAAAATTATTAAACTCAAGTAAAAGTTAATATGAACCCTCAAACTTTCAAAATTCCAATTTAAGATAATATATGCAGATTTATCATGTCAAAATTGATTGATGTCAGATGATATGATGACCTTTGTTAAGTTGACCATGTTGACTAACATTGAAAAAATCAGCACTTGCTAATAAGATTGAAGATTAAATTATATTGATTTTTATAAGATGGTTATCACAACAGATTTCAAATCAAGATTGGTTAGGTGTTTATGCATTTAAGTAGTTGGAATAATTTGGAGTCTCTCTCTTTTTTCTTTTAAAAGAAATAGAGTTTCTAATTACCAGTTTTCATCTGTATTTTGTCTAACTTTTCTTTATAAACAAATTTACCCTTCACATGCTTTATGTATCCCATCCACTGCCTTTCCATATTGGAACCCTTTATTTCTTATAAGTTTTGGCTTTCTTATATCTTCAGCGTTCTAAAGTGAAAACAACAACTCCAATGACTACTGATCTGTTTATGGGATGGAAGAAGAAGAAGATGGATGAAAAAGAAGCTGGCCTGGCTGCTCAGAGAGCAGAGAGGGCTAAAAATGATCGAATGAGGTTCGTCTGTTTGTGTATATGGTGAATAAGTTATAGGTGTTGGCAATTTCAGTTGGACATTTTCTGACATTTTATTTTCCTCTTGTTTTTGGCTATGCAGTGGTCGTGAGCTGTTTCTTTCTGATGCTAGTTTGTTTGTGGATGATGCCGAGGCATATGAGAAGTACAACAGAGAAGAAGAACCTGATGATACCGCCCAGAAGGTAGTCCTTGATGTTCCAAATTTTATATGTGAAACATTTACAAATTGCTCCTATTCTATTACTTATTTGAAATGTTGCTTTAGATTTTCTGACATCATTCACTCCTTATATAGACAGACACTGTTCACCTTTATACAAGTAACTGAATTTATTAAGTTAATACGGAATTTATATCTGAGAAAATTTTTTTTGGCTATTGTATCATGTAGTAACACGTCATATAATCACCAACTTAATTTATTAAGTTAATCTGGAATTTATTTCCTAAAATTTTTCATGCCTATCGTATCATGTAGTAACACGCTTTTTAATCACCCACAACTAACGTTATATAATGGGCTAAGCTAACTCATGTCCCGCTGGATTTCTTTCTACCACTCCTGCTTTCTGCTTCTATAACTGAGTTTTTTGAACACCACCTGTCCTTAGCGTTATGATTAAAAATCTAAGATTAATGTAATAAGGTGAAAATTGATTTTGGCTTGGACGATTTACTCGTAGGATTAGCAAAACGTAGTCTGCATATCATATTGATATTAGGTGGTGAAATTAATACATTTAATCATAGGATTAGCATAACTTAATACAGTTTTACAATTCTGATGACTTCCCTCAGTTTGCATCTAAATTTGATACCCGAGATGGCAAAATGGGTAGGTTGGGTAACGAGTCAAAATGGTAATTTTTCATATGGTTCGAGTCTGGCCTTGTTGATTTGCAACAGTTACTGCCAGTTCTATTAAGCTTCAATAATTGTTGTCACATATGAGTGCAAAACTTACAGAACTTCAATAACTATGTAAGGTAATCTAATAAAATTGACAAATGGTTAGAAGTGTCTAATTTCTTTGCATTAAATACACTTGGGCGGCTTTTGTCCTTGAGTTAATCTTTCTTATATTCTGCCCACTTGTCCGCTAGAGATACAACCTGGCCCGTATCGGCCTATATATAAGTAATAAGCAGTTTGGAATTTGTTTCGCTAATGAGAACCGAAAGAGCTCTTAACTAGCCCATACAGGTCTGTTTGAAGTTCATAATGTAGAAAAGGAAAAGGGTTAGCGTCGCCTCTATGCTAGAATAAAAAATGGAGGTGACAAAAATGGTTGGTCTTTACTTGAAATAATGTTAATGCTCATTAGAGGTGGCAAAATGTACGGGTCGGATCAGGTTGGGCTCCGGGTCAAAACGGGTTCGGGTCAAAATGGATAGTTTTGGAAACAGGTCAAAACGGGTCATTTTTTAAATGAGCTTAATTATACACTTTTTGTAAGACTCTTCATCGTTATTTTCAAATGACGTTTTTAAAAAACTGTTAATTTAACTTTTTAAATTGTGTGGTTAGTTTTTTTTGATGTTGTATAATATACATATGTTATATATTATTATATATATAATAATTTATTATAATAATAATAATTTATTACTGTATAATGTATAAGACCGATACATACAAACTACAAAACGATACTCCTACCGTTTATAATGATAATAATAATATTTGATTATTAAATAAGAAGAATAACAACCTGTAATTAGTATTGATTAAAATAATAATAATAAGTTAATAGATAGCATAGATAAAGTCATAACGTGATCTTCTCTCTCTCTTTCACACCGCCATAACTTTCTCTTTCTATATCATCACCATAGATATATGGTATGCTGGTAGCAAGCAGTAGCAGACAATTAATTGTATGTTTCCTTTCATGTTCACTAAAAAGTTTGTAACAACATCACGTCATCACCCAATTGGACCCGGAGATACTAAACTTGTGGTTTCTATCTGCCCATTTGAACCCGTTAAGATAGTTAAAGCCGTCCAAACATACCCAAACGTTTTTAAAAATCACCCAAATATGCCCAATGATATGCATATGGGTCATTTTTGGCGGCTCTAATGCTCATAAGAGCATATATGTCAGGAAGTGCTAAGTGTTTCCAGGACAGTAGGCATGGCATAGGGTGTCAAGGTTGATCACACGAGGAACAGTCTCCAAACAAGTATTTTTTTATTATACTGATGATCACAAACTGGGGTTAATTTATTTATTTTTATATTATGATAATAGGTCAGGCGTTAAGTAATTTAAAAAGTAGTATGAGTTTGTGGATACAATGACGTGGGAATTTTGATGCATAATGGTATATATAGTTTTGCTACTTTTGGCATATTCAACCCATTTGACATGATTCCTTTTTGGTAACATTTTTATTTTGTATGTTAGTCTGCTAGAGATAACGTAACCCAAATTATCCCATACATGAGCAAACTGGTTGAAGTTGCAACTTATACCGTTACTGTTAAATATGCACATCTGTTTGTTTCCAGGCACCAGAAAGTTCATCAAATGGTGGGCCGAGTACATCAACAAGTGTTCCCACTGTTTCAGAAGAAGGTAATTCTGAGATTGATGATGATGATGATGATGATCTAGATTTGGATGAGTTGAATGAACTCGAAGCAAGCTTGGCCAAAACATCTATTCAAATTAAAGAGCCGGTAAAATAAGTCACTTTTTGAGAGGTTCATGATCACTCATGTGGAGAAGTGAACATAATTTGAAGAGAGATCATCATCTACCCTTTTCATTAGTATGGAGGTAATTCGGCTATACTGTAATTTGCCCCTTCTCTTAGTTCATAGTCCAATATGATGGGATGTAGAATGCAAGTTTTGAATTTGTTTTGCATGATTTAGCTGGTTCGGATATCTGTTTTTAGAGGTTTTGTTAAAAGCACCAATATCACGAGCCAGTCAGCCAGACATACTTGTACCAAAATCTGTTTTAATTTTCTTTTTTTTTAAGGGGATCACTATCCATATTTCTGAAATTTGATATGCTTAAGTTTCTTGCTCTTGTTCTCTGCTGCTTGAAAGAATCACAGTTTCACTTGGGCATGCTCATGGGTTCGATATTAGTTATTTTTTCTTCATATATGAGAGTATGAGACTAGACCAAAAATTATACTGAGCCTTACAGAATCAGATGGTCCTTGAAATGTATTTAAAGTTTACAGAAAGTCAGGTAAAGTTCCCAAGTTTAAAATGCATAGACGAATTTAGTACATTTCATTTCAAATATATGATGAAATTTCTTAAATGAAATGTTACTGATCCCCTCTCTTTCGAGTCCTATAATGTTGACATCAACAGGGTTGTGATACCCCTGTTGATGTCAACATTACTTCTAAGGCTCCCAACATTAGAAGAAAGTATGCAGTAAACCATATGTAAGCATAGCATGCAAGTGGTTACTTGTATGGTCGGTTAATGTTGTAAAACAAACTGTATGCCATGATGTTAGCCATGAGTTAGAAACTTAGAATGTATAACCTACAGGTATAGAATTTGCATGATGAGTTGTGTCGATCCAAAAGTTGATCTTGTTTTTCGACATCATGATCCCATCCGATCTTCAATTAATCTTTCTTTTTTGGATTGCAAGGCTATAGTGGTAAATTGTCATTTTCATTGTATGTATTAATCTGATGAGTGTTGACCAATTGTTGAATAAATTCAGACAAAATTAAAGAATCCATATGCATTGGTTTTTCTCCTTCGGTCCTTCCCTAAGCCATATTTATCTTTTCTTTTCACCAAACATCGAGCCCTACTGCTCTGTAAAAATTTATGGGTAAGACGAATTGTAAACATCATCAAGATTTGTAACATTACTTACAGCAAATCTTACCGATGATGATGATCAAATCTTCGAACAATGCCACGCATCCTAGATCCTTCCCAGGGCTTTGGAAGTTTAATAACGAAACCATGTCAACTTGCACTGTTAAGCCATGTTCTTGTGTCCTCGATGATGGCCTTAAGCTACTTAATTTCCTTCCTTTGGATTACCAGTAGGAAGTCTAAAACTATTATTTGGATTTTTTTATTTTTTATTTTTTTGTGTGTGATGCATTTATACAATGAGCTGAAAATTGATATTTGGCCATTGAATCTACACAATGATTTATAATAGTGACTTAATTTATGTATGAAATTCAAATAGTCATATATTAACGAGATGATGAGTTTAGCAACAGGCTTGTGTATATTTTTACTAAAATTGCTGAATCATTAACAGAAAACATTAAATTAAAAATAATACAAAAAGCATAATAGTACATTGTTCATGAAATAAATGGGTTTTGTGATTTACTTGATACGTAAAACTCAAAGAGGTTGAAGACAGAACATGTGAAAAGAACTTTATTAAACATGGAATTCATGATGCAAATTCCGACTCCAAGTTATCCGGATCAAATTTAAGGTGATCACTTTTGCTTATCTTGCCAAATGTCTTTACATTTGTCGACGAGATGAGATCTGCTATGAGGGGGAACTGTAAAGAAACAAAAACCACAATTGGGAGGAAAGCTAATCCACATAATGGAGCAAGCATCCATGGTTTTTGACGACAAAATACAAGGAACAAGGTCGCACCAAAGGCCACCATCATCGCAGTTGTGGAGATAAACAAAGTGCAAAGACCAATAATCAATCGCCTGGGCAAACTGACTAAAAAATCTTGCTCGGCAAAGCGTGCAGTAAGGACCGATAAGAACACTAGTAATGAGGTGCTGGATGTAAAGAGGGAGATTGCATCTGATATAGCAAAGATAGTGAAGGCAATGTCTTTTGTAAACAATGGAGTGCCTTCTTCATTGTTTCCACCCGGTATAGTAATTGCTGCTGCAAACACAATTGTTATAATTAGTGCAGCAGTGATACTACATGATTCCGCCGTAGTTTTCATCCACTCTTCCCCTTCCTTCACCAAACTTTCGTGTTCCCTTGTGAACAACATATCTGGGGTCTCCTTAAAGTTGTTTTCTTTGGTAGTGACCGTAGGACACACTAATTTCTTCATTTCCTATAAAAATTGCCCAACTTTTTTAGACTGACTGGCTAATGAAAAAAGCAATGCACATATGTTACAATATTTAACAATATGTAGAAAAGGTTCATGTGAGAACCATTTGAATTGGAAGAACCATGAGAACCTCCAAATTATAACTTGATGTTTTTATGGGAATGACATATGTGAACAAATTCATGCACATATAAACAGATGAAGTTATACTTAATATCATCACGTTCATATATGAATGGTTCTCACATGAACCTTTCCCATATGTGTGTATATATATATATATATACCTCACGCCATTGAAGCTCTTGTTGTAGTTGTAGCACCGCACCTGTTCTTCGTTTGAGCTTACTTGAAGGTGCCAATAATCCAGCCAAGTGCAACATATTGTTTTTAGAGGAATCTTCTAACATTCGATAAGGACTCTTATACCCCCCAGTATGATGTACCAGGTTGTAGATTTTTTCAGAACGGTTTATTATTGCTAATTGAATAATGTCATGCCCTTCATCATCTACGCACCGAATTGCTTCACGGTTTCTAGATAAAATCTCATCAGCAACATCATAAGCATTATTACGTGCAGCTTCAAGAATTGGTTTTTTATATAAGTCATGATCGGTAGGATGATCAGACTTGTCTATTTTATCACATATGTTTGTTAGAAGTTTTTTTGCTTCTTCCCATTCTTTGTATTTCGTCTCTATATGGTTAATTGGTGCAACTGTAAGTTAGAAAACTATTAGTTGATAAAGGATAAGAGTTATATATTATAAATTGAATTGAATGGGAAAGACATATGGTCTTACCGAGGCTCGCTCCAGCCTCCCACATGAGTCGATAAACCACAAGAAATAAGTAGTAAAAATTTGCAATGAGGAAGCGTAGTAAATGATAGATTAGACAAATGGAACTACAAAAGGAAAACTCCCAAACAATTAAAGTCAAACAATTCATATTATAATTATAGATCGAAAAAAAAAAAAAAATTAAAGTAAAAGTTGAAACAAAAGTCAACCAAAAGAAATTGAGAGTGTGATTAGTCGATAAGTCATTAGAGCAACTGTATTTTATTAGATTAAAAGATTTACGGTTCACCTTTCAACACCAGGATTAATCTTGAAAACACATTATCACCAGAATTGGCCAAGCCATCTTTGTAGAAAGATGGTGCTGAACGGAGCAATGACTTTACTTCTTTGACTATCATTTCTTGAATCTTGTCGAAAGCTGAAAAATAGACAGTGACAAAATTCATAAAAAGTTGTCAATTTGGTTTTAACTTTTTTTTTACACAAGTCGAAAACACATACAGTATTATTGAGGATATGTTCATGCATTGTTTTACTAGCTTGCACTTCCAATATAAATGTTTGAAGATAGAAAATAACACATATACAAGTTGTTCATCAATCAATTAAGCTTGATTTGCAAACGGTGAGACAATTAACTAAAAACTTACTATAAATATTAATATTACTTACATGATGGATAGATGAGTGTTTCCAAGTAGAGTAGCCCACTTGGAAAAGTTGTAGCTATAGCCTCCAGTGACATTCTATTTGAAGTATGAATATCTACATTACGAGGATTAGCCTTGAGCAATTCTATTGCTAATTCTGCAAGCATATATATTCGATAGTGCGAATATTAATAAGAAGATTAGTGATTAGTTAATTACATCTCAAGGTTATGGTAATTAGTATATCGGCTACGTACTCACCGTATTGTTTTAGAGATATTGCCATAAGAAGATGACCGATTTCTACTTCCTCGTGACATTTTCCATCCTGCAACAATTTTTTACATGTTCCAAATAACATGTCATCCCAAGCTTTCTGAAATTTTCCTTTGTGTTTATATTTTTTTGTTTCTCTTGAATCTGCATATATTGAGGTTTAAAGATAAATTCGATTCAAGATGGGTTCTTTTAATTTTTGAAAAACATTTATCAACACACAAATCAACATATATTTTGATGGTCAGCACAAAAAAAAAAAAAAAAAAAAAAAAAGCCAGGGGAGGTTAACTAAAATGTAAATTTCAAAATCCATTAAAAAAATGAAACCAAAAAGATTGGGAGGGTGGAGCTAGGTTTCGATCACTCAAACTCCTGCATATTGAACAAATCAAAGACCACCTCTTTGTAGAGGTTCTTTCTTCTGTATTTTGTAATCTGCAAATCAGTTATTTATGTTATTCTGGTTTATTTTGGGTAAGTTATGTAAGATAATTGATATATGAGTTGAGTATTGTAAAACAAGTATTAAAGTAAAATAAATAGGACAAAATCCTGACCCTTGGTTAAATTGATGCACGAAGATTCACGAATCAATTTATGCACAATGATTTTCTGTAAAGAGATACATATTGACATTGTTTATTTGTTTTACTTCAATACTTAGTTTTATTCTACCTAAAACTATATTTTATAAAGGAGATATTTCATTTCATGATATACCTAAATTCTGATGTCTGATTTAATTGAACTAAAAAAAACATTATATGCACTCAACTTCAAATGTGGGATATATAACCATATATCATATATACCTGCTGGTTGAGAAATCTTAGCAGCTGGGTGGCATAAGGATTTCAGCTTGTCCCAGACATCTTTCACGGAACGGATGTTGATGACAGAAACAAGCAAGTGTTCGCTTATTGAACTGAAAATCCAGCCTTTGAGCAGATACTCATATTGTCTATCAATCTCCTTGTTCGAATATCGTGGACCAACGGAATCGGAATCCACGATGCCATGCATATTGTGAGATTCCATAAGGCAAATCATTTGCGCCTCCCAAACATTGTAGTTGGAATTGCCGGAAAGCTTCACCGAAAGGAAGTTGGAAACATTAGCATTTGATGCATACAAGTACTCGAGATCTTGAATTCGAGTCGTTGAAGCATCAGGAGGAGGTTGTGATAATAAACCGGCCATATATATATATTTCGGTGTTGTATTGATCAAAGATATATAGCTAGGTGAACGGAAGAGGCTTTTAATTAATTTAAATCATTTTTGTGTGTAGCTTAAGGAAGATGGAGTACAAGGTTTATGCTTATATAGTTATATTTCTTATGTAGCTAGAGAACTACATGCGGTCCGGTCAACATGCCAGTTAGACAATTGACTTTGGGTAAAACTAGCGGGTTTGTGCAGCCCGAAGGGCGACGTTTGTTTGTATATTGGTGTTGTTGCAGGTATCTACTCTTTAAAGCTATGTTCGTTTAAAAGTTTAATGAAAATCATATATATTGAAGAATAGAGCAAAACAATGCATAAAAAGGATAACGCCGAAGTTTACTTCAATAACACACCGTTATGTTAATAATATTGTGGACTTGTGGTCGATATCACAAACTCACAACCACATTCAAAATTCGAAAGTTTGCGGTTAAAAAGGGTTGTGATTATTTAAAACTCAAATTTTCGTGAAAACTAAAAAACTGGTAAAAACACATTGTGATCTGAATTTAAGACAATGTATTTTAATTTATTTTTTTAGAAAACACATTGTGTTAAGTTCATATCAGAGTGTGTTTGAACAATTTTTTGATTTTCATGTACTATCAAAAACACACTGTGATTTAAAACTTAACACAATGTGTTTTTCAATTACACAATATAAACACATTGTGTATTTAAAAAACACAAGTAAAACGAACTGTGTTAAATTCAGTTTACAGTGTGTTTTGGCCAATTTTCGTTTTCATAGAATATTTAGTTTTCAAAAATAAAACCAAATATAAAAGAAAGAAAAGTTAAACTAAAGTTTTTGATATGTTAGTTTGAAACCAAAATAAAAAAAAACTGTGAAAGAAGTCAAGAACAAAACCCAAAAATAAAATTTGGCAAATTCTGGACGGGTACGACAAAAAAGAATTATTGATGAAAGTTTACAATATACGAGTATTATTTGTACGTAAATCCATAAAAAAAAAAATTTACAAAATTCTAAGAATGAAACCCGAGAAAAAACTTAAAGCGGAGTAGCGGACACTACTAACGTTGCAAAATCAGAACATTACTTTGAATGCGATGTGTTGGAGTTCAATTGAGACTGGCCGGTGAATACTATTCACTTCGGTCACTTTTAAAAAATACACTATAACAATAATTGTACACACTTTATTAGTTTATTTTATGCATAAAATATGTTGAATTGTTTGTACTTATAAATGAGTATAAAATTTCTACATATAAATTCAAAATTTCACATTTAAACGTGTGAAGAAAATTGTTCACACTAATAAGTACGTGTATACAAAATTTATAATTTATGTACTTATAAGTATGGAGATCATTTATTCGCGAATGATTTTTACGCACTTGCATAGAAATAATCCGCGAAAAATAATATTTTAGTGCGTACGAATCACCGCGAAGAAAATGATCTATACATTTAAAAACGTGTACAAATCTAATCATTGTACATAGTTATTAGTGTGTAAACATTTTCTTTCACACTTTTAAATGTGAAACTTGTAACTTTTTCGTACTTTTTAACGTAGACTAGCTGTACGCATTTATAAGTGTGAATAACTTAACAAAACTTTACACATTTTTAAAGAGTAGTGTGTAGAAGAAGTATGTACAAACAACAAATTTGTTGTAAGGATCAAGAGAGTAATCATAATCAATTGCAACTAAATTAGATGCGCATAAGGGTTTCCGGTCATTTAGTTAATTTCAAAAGAAAAAATTAGTTCATGTATGTGGTTTGGTCTATATATAATACGTGCGTTTTCGTTCTTGAGTCTTAACTTTATAAATTTACATACTTGTCTCGATTGTATAACATTTTTCATCATCGTTGCATGGTTCGTCCCTAAGAATAACGCTCGTTAATTAACTTGGGTTGTTAAGTCATCAGATCACACTTGCATTAATTGCATGTTTTCAAGGATTAAGTCTTGATGATAAGTGAAAATTTAATTGACTCAGAACCTATGGTCAACCTATTAAGGGCCGGGTTATATGTTTGACAAATACTTTTGGAAAAACTAGAGTGAAATCCTGTGCGATGCACGGCTTGAGTATTTCTTTATCAAACACTATATGTAGGAACGTGGACAACTTTATTAAATTTCAACTTAGAAACACATATATAAAACATAAATGAAAAACACTTTTAATTCAAAACTTAAAAGGAACTTTTGACCCATAAACCCACAAATCCTAATCTAAGACAACAAACATGAAAAAAAAGTTTTACACGATTAGTTTAATAACTTGTACAATTGTTCCAAAAACATGAAAATATCACACAACCAAACCTAGCCAAAAGTCATCTAAAAAAATTTCAAATGCTTAAAACACCAAAAATTGATTGGATACATTGATTTATTATTACGGTATAGGTTTTATAACTTATGCTATACATCGATACCTATGACTAAAAAATGAAGAACCATGTGTTGACAGAACAAACCCAACCCGACTCACTTCCCATTGTTAAAAAAATGTAACCTTTTGAAATCCAAGAGTGACCACCTCGCCCATATTGCCAAATCTATGATATATGCATGACCCGATCACAACATTCCTTTGCTGACTTCAGTTGAAAGAGAGAAAAATATTGCTTCTTTTCCATTGCATTTTTTTTAGAACGGCTTTTCCATTGCATTTAATAGCAGCTTTGTCATAACCCCTAATTATTTAGAAAACATTGACATGGCAATGTACGTGAAAGTATCCAACGAAGTTCAAAAATAAGATGCTATGCTGGAAGTAAAGCTTACAATCTTACATGTTGGTTATTCTGCACCAACATATGTAGTGTCAAATCCACCTACAAATCCAACTATTTGCCAAATAACATAACCGTATTCAACTTCAATTCACAAACATGTTGTACAATCCAATCCAATGCAATTTAAGTAATCCATTATCACGTAAATTTCAAAACTCAAAAGGAAATGCTCTCTTAAGTCATGGCAAGAACAAAAGTAAACAAATAACTAAAGCACTTGAATTATACTACTTCAAGAACGGTTGAGAGCAACCAATCAACATTTTTGTACGAATACAGAAAATGCGTCTAGAAATACTAAACCCACTTCACGCTTTATAAAAAAACCTGATAACACAGTAGCCAATCAATATTGCAATTAATTCAGAAAATGCGACAGGAAATACTTAATTCACATTAATAATATCATCTCTTTGTTGATCGTGTTGCAGTGGTAGTGTTGTTGTCAACGCTACCAACAGACGAATCTTCATTGTCGTAATCATCCACGTGCTAATACAAAATACCGTGATAGACAGATAATATCAAACATGTATAAATTTGCGAAAAAGTAATATACAACAACATAGTATTAAAATCAATAACGTATCTTATATACGCAAACATGCACATGCAAAACTTACAATCGCCGCATCTTGCGTTCACCGGCATCGCAGGAGGTGATACTGGTGCATCGGTCTTCACTACACTTGATGATGATGTGTGTCAAGTGTTGGTATTTTCTATCGGGCTACCATGAACCGCGACAACGCTAGCACCATCCACCACAGGTGTGGCTTCTTATCTCAATCTCATGTTTGGTACCAGAAGAGGTACATACAAAGCAATACACTATAATAAACAAACAAATATCACACCTTTACATAATAGTAAATAGGCAATGTGAAATACTATTGCAGGTGGCATGAAAAAAAAACAATGTCGTAGATAAAACTGAAATATGAGAGCAAAAGCAACACAATAACCCGGGACCCTTTTTATACACTCTATCGAACAGTCCACCTATAAATTGTATGTCAGTTACACTCAGGTGACTTATTAACATTCAATCACATAAAACATACCAGTTAAATGGAATGAGATAGCCCAAAGGTCTTCGGTAACAAATACATAAGACATTAGCCCCATATAAATCATATTATTAATACCCATTAACGTTAACACATTATTAACAGACAAAATAAGATATGAATAAGATATCATTATAAAGAGAGATGATATTGGTTTAGAATTGATTTATACCTTAACTTTTTTATTAGATATAACATATCATAAATAATACTCCTCCGTCCCATATCAAGTGTCCTAGTTTGACTTTTCGAGTCTTTTTTTTTCAACTTTGACCGTAAATATTTGTGTTATATAACACTTATTATAACATATATGAATTGATTGACATTTGAATGTACTTTTCATTGATATAACTTTCATCAATTAATATATGACAGAAACAAAGATATTTACGGTCAAAGTTAGAAGAAAAAGACTTGACCAGTCAAAATATAACAATTAAAATGGGACAGAGAGAATAACAAAAAAGATTAATAAAAGCCCTAACCTCTACAATTCACAAGAGACTCTTCATCAACATGGTCATTAACCTCATTAACTACCATCCCAATATCAATGCAACATATATATATATATACACAATTCATACGTACACACTAAAGAACCCTACTAAAGTAATTAACCCTATTAAGTACCCTAATTAACCTTATTAAGTACACATTGATAAAACGTTAAGAATGCGCTAATTTTTCCACTACCTTGATAGAACTTTTTTATATATATATATAGATATAGATGATATTCCTACCATGATTTTTGATGTATGTACAATAACGTACAAGTTTTACAGCTTGAGTGTATAAACCAGTAATGCACAGTCGTTGTAAATCTATCAAAATAAGTGGTACTAATATCACTTCTCATACTTTTGTCACTGATATCCCTATGACCATATATAATTAAAAAAAAAACATTGAACAATATTTTTAGTATTTTCGTCTCTAATTGTGTTTTTGTGACACATGTATTATGATTTATGACGAAGCTAGGGTGACCTATTTTGCTCACTAACTCGATCGACTCAGTGACCTGTTATCTACAACTAATTAAATAGCCCTCCCAGTTTTTTCTTGTAGTGGCGAGATGGTACTCGATGGTGCAACATTAGATCCTGGTGAAAACTTAAATCATATCCTGATATCCATAAAAGAGGCTCCATGCAACTTAACCTATCTCTTGAAACAAGTGGTGCCCACTTGAAAACTCTAGCATGTTAACCTTCGTGGTTGCTTAAACTATTCGTAGCATTTAAATAGGCAAAACATTTAAGGTGACTTCTTCTCGCGAGTGAAGGTTGCGCAGTTTCTCATATTCGACAGTCAGGTTCAGGTATATGATCATGCCTACGGTCCTTATATGAATTGTGACAGTATATGATTTGCTTAACTTATATTATTATCTAGACAAGAAAGTAAATAATAGAAGATAAAGAACAAAAACAAGAGTAAAATTCAAGTTCAAAAATCTATGTAAGTCTAATCATATGATTGATAAAATAGTGAATACATGGTCGATATTACAATTTGACTTACAAGAAAACAAATGAACACACAATTAAGAGAGAAAATATAAGTGACACACACTTTATGGTGACAAACACAAAGTGTTTTAGTTGCGGTTGTGTTGCTTTATATATATTGGGGAGGAATTAGGGCAACACAACATTGCTTTGATAGTGATGGATCACTACTACAAATATAATGTAATAGAGACCGGTTTTTAAAATAGAGACCGGTTATTTTATAAAAGTGTGGTCTCTAAACTTATACAACTGGTCTCTATACACATACAAGTATAGAGACCGGTGAAATTAATAGCTCTCACTTAAAAATTAAAGATAGAGACCGGTTAACTATAATAAAACAGGTCTCTAAACTTAAAAAGTTTAAGCTTTTCTAATTGGGTGGTCTCTATACTATTCCAATCGTGTAACTTTTACTTTAAAACTTACACTCATTTTCACTATCTCACTAGTGCTCTAATCAGTGTCAAAAACAACCAACCAACCCCACCCCACCCTCCCCTAATATCTCATACAAATTAAATCTTACCCATTACTTCACTTCATCAAGCCAGATTTATATTTGTAGATCGGATGGTCTTTATTTTGTTCATCATCTCTTTTATTATTTATTAAGTTATTATACATGGCTACCTTTAAGATTATAATTATTCGTTATTCACAAGTTGTAATACTTTAGATTTGGTGATCAAGATTCAAATTTACCTAGTATGGTTGGAGATAGAGATTTTGTTGTCTTTGATGGATTACCGTTACCAGCAAGATTAGGAAGAAAAAAAGGGTTAGACCTATACTTATGAAGTTATTATATACCATACCACATATATAAATATCTTATCTCTATTTACTTTATATAAATACTCGTATATCATCTAATCTTATTTTTGTTTTTATTTTTATTTTGTAGGAACTTTAAAGTTGTGAATGTTTTCTTTGATTTTTTTTAGTCTATTTGTTTGAGAATATATGGAGCAAGAAGATTCATACTCATTTTCCCATATGTCATTGTTGGATTTTCGGCTTATGATGGATTCGAAGGTTTTATAGGAGCATAGTTTACATGATTTTTGCACATATGTTAGTTAGCTTATTATTTTGATTTCTTATTGTGTACATAGTATGAATTGATGAATGTTTTTACATTTTAAGTTGTATTGTTTGGATGGAACGAAAACTAGTTTTAAATTTGAAATTTTTTAGATCTATGAATTAGTTTAGATGAAATTGGTTTGAAATTTGAATTAGTTTAGATCTGTGATGAAAACGATTAATATTAATTATTTTTTTTTAATAAAAAAAAGAGAATAGAGACCGGTGTTTATATATATAATAGGTCTCTATAACAAGTATAGAGACCGGTTGTCAACCGGTCTTTATTTGAAAAACCACTAGTACCAGTCTCTATACCCATTATAACCGGTCTTTATTAGCTTTTTTTGTACTAGTGGATGATGGTTGTCGAGATCTCATTGGCTTGAAATACTCGGGACAGGTGCCCTTTGTCTTCTTTATCAAATCGGGTATAATAGATAAACCCTTCTCTTTTGATCAACTGCATCTTTGACATATATGGTACATAACAGTTGGAACTCTGGTTGTCTTCTTTTGTTTGAATTCTTCCCGCCTCGACTTACAAATTGGACAAGAATTCATTGTTGGCAAAAAGTCACCGAAGTTGTTGTTTCGCTGATGACTGATCACCAGCGACCAAGTGTTGTCAGCGAATCCTTGACTCAACAAATTGAATGATTTTCAAACTTATACTTTTGATTGCCAATGCAGCCAAATATTCTATGGGTGATGATCCATAAACCACCTGATTTTAGCCATACAACATCTCATGTGCTATAAGTAGTATTATTCTATAATATCGTGAAACATGAATCATGCTTGTTGTTCAAGAAAAAAAAAATGCTTGATGATGACATACATCTAAAACTAGGTTGTGTACAGATTACCACCCCACTATAAATGATCTTTGCCACCACAAGACCCATTGTCTAACAACATTGGGTTCCCCTGACTTTTCTCTCTTTTCTCACATCTCTTTTTTTGGTTTTTCCAATGTTTTAGATAATGATTAATTGACCATATTGATGTGCTTAAAAATAGGCCTAAACATAAGATGATAACAAATTGTATGATTAATAGTAAAAACTAAGTGAGAAAAAACTCATGATACATTCAAAAATCTAAGACATTAGGCATATGTTTTAAGCATATATATCATTTTTTATTTTCAAATCTTTCTTTATTTGTATTGGATTTTGATTCTTGAACAATCAAACTCTACTTTCATTGACATTTACGACAATGCGAAATATACTTATTTTAAAAAATAAATTAGTCTAATAATCATTTTAACAAATTAATCATGATAATATCGAGAATAAAGCTATAAAAAATTAGCTTTAAAAGTAATTATTATGCCCCCGCAGAAAAAGATTTCTGAATCCACCACTGCCACCAGTCATCATCATCATCGCCGCCGTATTACGTAAGTATCGTGCTAGTATGTACCCCTTCCGTCTCATATTAATTGTCCGATTTTGACTTGTCAAATATTTTTCTTAAAACTTTGACCATAAATATCTTTGTTTGTCTTATATAATAGTTGATGAAAATTATATTCATAAATGAAAAATATATTGAAAACTCATTACGTTTATATATTTTATATAAAGCGTTTAACATTTAATATGGGACGAATGGAATAATAATAATCTATCAGGATTGAGTAATAATAATCAGACTCAATAAGTAAGCATGTTTCTACTTACACGTTCTCCGGCCATGTTAATTTCACTCAAATTAAAGTTGGGGCATCAGGAGTATGAACGATTTTTAAGTAACATAAAACAATTACTATAACATAATACATCTCACACATGCAGCTTATTCGATGTGGAACTATACATACACATGATTATATAAGCGATAATTATGTGATTTACATCAAAGTACGTACACAAGTTGAATTTCTATATAACAAAATGACAAATGTGTATGTTAAGTTAATGCACTTGCACGTTCTCCTTGTTTCACTCAAATTTAAAGTTGGAGCATGCAGCTAGTATGAACGATATTTAAATAACATCATATGATCGATCAAAAACGAGTTGAATTACTATAACTATTAACATAATTATGATTATTTTAGATACAAAATGTGAACATTAATATACAGCTTCAAATGGAATTAACACTAATCAAAGTCGACATAAAAGAAATAACAACTTGCATGAAGCCCATTGTTTTCGATATATATAACAACAATTTCGGTACGGAACATGCATATAGAGTAATATATAGTTGTTAAATTATTTCTTGGAATCAAACATATACATGTAGCTTGGACTCAATATGTTTGTTTCTACAACTTGCGCACCTTCTCCACGTTTCACTTAAAGTCGGGACACTTAATTACCGGTAGTATATATGAACGTGGTTGTATGGCTGACATTTAAAATAACGTTTTGTTAATGAGCCCCGTATAAACTATTTAAATGCATTGAATTTTTTATTTTATTCTGTGTCAAAGGTTGATATTTATGTATAAATTATCATTTTTTATGCATATAATATGTCGTCACCGACTCTTAATCACTATCTATTTAAAAATGTATTGATAATTAACCATCTTCTTTAATGAATATTTAGGGACTAGTTGTACAGAATTAATAGAATGCTAGTAAAGGGCTAATGATGCATGTAATAATACTACTCCTTATATTATGTCGGCTACGCTTAATGATGTATATATACTTTTTGAAACGTGAACACAAACAGTTTCAATTCATATGATACCAAAGACTATGTTACCGAGTACTATTTTGAAACCTTAAATAATTAAGTACACTAGAAACCGAACGAGTTAAGTAGGAATTTTTAAAACCGTTAGACTTGTAGTTTTCATTAAAGTTCAACGGCTTTACATGCTGAAGGTCTCGAGTTCGAGACATAGGAAAAACATTTTAAAAAATATCACAAATAAACTCCTCCAGTAAAGCAGATTTGAGTTTGTAGAGGGAGCAGGGTTAATACTGTTAAATCTTGGATTCACTGATAAGATTTGCTCACTGACGTTGGTTATCAGCGAGTCCAGTGACTCTCTTCAGCGGGTTGTATGCTGCCCAATTTGTTAGTCAATGCGGGAAAAATTCAAACCAGATGAAGACAAAAGTCACATGGTGGTTTCTCCAAGTGTAATTTACCTTGTATGGAAAAGGTACATTCGGGACCATAACTAGAGTTTTCTCTCTCATATCTGTTTTGGTAAAGAAGACAAAAGCTCTTGCATGAAAGTACATGGAGCCAATGGGACGTCGACAACTACCATCCTTTCACTATCAATGTAATTAAGTTGTGTTGCCCTAATCCTCCCCTATAAAAGGCAACACAGCAACAACACATTATTTGTGTTTGTCACTATAAAAAGTATGTGTCACTTATCTTGTAATTGTTCAAGTTTGTAGTGTGTCTAGACTTAGCAATTACCTTGTTTATTTGTATTCTTGTAAGTCAAGTTGTAATATCGACCATGTATTAATCGTTTAATCAATGATACATATGATTAGACTTGCTTAGATCTTTTACATTTGAATTTGTTATTGTTCTTGTTATTTATTTTCTTCCCTTTACTTTATGCCTAGTTAACTTTAATATAAGTTGTGCATTTATAGACCATCAAATACGTATGTTAGACTTTCTCTACGAGTAATCCACACTTGAAAAAAAAAAAACGTTGACTTTCTACACAAATTATTACTGTTAAACGGTTGCTACTTTGTTACTCGTATATGCAAACCTACTCTAACTTGCAGGTCATAGGTGGAACCACATTATGATTAGGAGGCTACCAGTTTACCAAATTGAAAATTTGACATAGTGTAATATTTTGAGAAAGGGAAATGGTATATACTCCGTATCTCTTTGTCAATATCTCTGTGTAACGACTCATGGTCAATATCTCGTTGTCTAGGGTACGTGTAAGGCTTCACCATTATACGACGAGGTTTTCCTGTTGTCGTATATCGACTGAATGTTTGGAAAAAATAAAAGAGAAAAAATTAGTTAATTTAAGGGTAGAATGGTCATTTCGCATAGGGATATTTTTATAAGAGAGAAAGTGTTGAAAAATGTTAGGAAAGAGAGTCTGATAATTTTTATAAAGTAGTAAAGATAATTTACGAGGATTTATTATTTTCCTTTGTACTATGAACTAAGATATTATATGATATTAGTCAATATAATTTAGCTTTAAATTTTTAAAAGATTTTCCTAACAATAAAATTTAAAAATACATAATTGAGTACTTAAATGAGGAATTGAAACTATCAAAATGCTATAAAAAAAAAAAACATAATCCTTTAATCGTTGTTGTTATTTTACAACGATACAAGGTTAGTAATAAAAAAATTGTGCTAGATATGACTTTGACTCTCGAATCTGTTGTAGGTTACAAACATCAGGTACATGTATATATACACACACTGAGGTATTATAGTAGACGTGCATGGTTCCTTCATCATACTCTCTTTGCCTTGTTGGAATTGTTACATTTTTAATATTCAAAATCTGTATTTTTAACTTTGACCTTAAATATAAATTAATTATAATGTTGGGACGAACACATTTTATCAATTTAACGAAATATTATTATATCGATAAATTAATAATTTATCGATTTAAAGAGATTTTATGATGTAAATTTTAAAGAAGACATTCGCGAGTATGAGATCTTTATTACCGGTATGCATTATCAACAATAAATAGATGTGCATCACTTGCTAGATTATGCTAGTGAGAAATTGTGACGGAAATCATTCAAAGTTCGATTGACGACGAAGTTGAGGATAATTTAAAGATTAAACTTTTCACAACTTATTGTTGCAATACGGGTAAACAATGCACAAACTCTTACACTGTTTTCTGGAGTTTGATGAGATTTATAGATAAAATCAATATAAATTTAAAGTTTTAAAAAAACAAGTGACTATATATCATTTTCTACTAAGTTTTAAAATATTTTAGTAATTATTAATTTAAAGTTTTGTTGTGACCTATATAAATACACCATGATTTCAAAAAATTTATTATCTTATTATTTTATTGATTGTGATCCAATTTTGTATTGGTCCCAAGTTGGGACCAAACAAATTATTAGTTTTATTAAGGTTATTAATTTATCGAGTATAAATTTATAGTGGTTCTATTGTATATATTTTTATGTTATATAAATTTTTGATGAAAGCTATATATATATATATATATCTTAAACTCAATTAATTAATATAAATTTCATTAAATATTGTATATAACACGAACATAAATATTTAATATCAAAATTAGAAAAGTAAATTTTGAAAATTCAAAACATTATATTTTAAATTAATGGGGCCGGAGGAATGAAACATTACATACCAAGAAATATTGATCACATCGACATCGACTCTCTCACCGGCCTCGTTAATTCTTACTCTTTCAGCGATCACCAAGTTGATGGGCAATAATGGCTTAAAAACATGCAAAATTAAACTTCTTCATAAACGTACCCCTGATCATAATATTTACAGATCGAGAAACACCACATGCATTTCAATCTATAGCGTTCGAAAGTCCTTTTAGCCACCAATCCATATTTTTTTTTTGCAAACGGCAAAATTTTATATAATGAAAGCAACTAGCAAGGCATTAGCCGACAAAAGTACAGTTACAGTGTAATCTAAAAAGAAACCAATACAACTAATCTAGACTCATCCCGAAATAATAATTGCAAGGTTTACAGAAGGCGTGAAAAAAACTCGTGCCAATTACAGTGACCAAAGACACGAGAAAAACGGCCAACCAACAAAGAACGAGTCACCGGTTTTCACTTCAATTCGTGGTATTTTTTATATAATCCCAACCTTGTCCCAGGTCAAACCGAGCCACCCACATCCAGTGGAATCCTATATTCCACAGCAAGTGGCATTAGCTCCCTTGCATCATTGGCGCCCTGAAGTGTACGAAATGTAAACCTAGAAACTCGAAAGGGGCACTCAAAACCCAGAGGCTTTTGAATGTATGTTTTGATCGTATTGTCGATACGATGAAAGAAGATGATGAAACGAGAATCTGTGGTTGCTATCATATATAGGTCTTCAATATTTTTGATAACACCCTCATGTTGATGTTGATTGTCGACTCATGCTCTGGAGGATTCACTAGAGTGCTCATGACTGCCCCTGAATTTTATTATAAAAATAACAGTTTTTTATGCACGCTAATAACAACCATTAGATTATAATTATTTTAGATATAATATAAACGTTCATATACAATTCCAAATGGAATCCTTAAAGTCGACATAAAAGAAAAAAAAAAAAACAACCTGCGGCGACATCCCATTGTTTACGATATAACAACAATTTTGGTACGGAACACATGCATGATGCATATATATACAATTTTGTATAGCTGTGTTAATTAAAAACTATTCCTTAAAAATCAAACAAATGTCTTATTATAATTATTCGGAAATCGGAATCAAGTAGTTGTTTCTACAACAATTAATTGCACGTTCTCGTTCTCCGTGTTCCATTCAAAGTCTGGGCAGGATGAACGTGGTATGGCTTAAATTTTCTTGTCAGGGTCTTACAAAATTAAAAATTTAGAAAAAGACCATAAATTATCAACTCATTTAAGAACGATTGTTACATTAACATTCAGATTTATAAAGTATACTTTTGAGCTTGATTGGTTTAATGGTTGAGATGGTGAAGTGTGTGTTTAGGTATTAGTTTCAGTTTGAAAGGTTGAGGCCTTGAGAGAGAGGTTGAGGGAGAAAAAATAGATTAGATGTGTGTAAAAATTGTATGCATTAATGCAAGCTTAGTGAATTATAAATTCTGCGTAAAAGGGTATTTTAATTAGGGTCTTGTTGACTACCGTGTATCCAACTGTTATAAAATAATTGTATAAAATTTAACAGTGAATTTATTTTTTTTAGCATTCAGTCAGAACATGACATTTAAGAAGTCTCACCGTATAATGGTGAAACATTGCATTTACCCTAGAAAACGAGATGTTGACGATAGGTTGTTACAAATATTCAGAGGAAAAACCTCAAGACTTGACATCCCTAAGGATCAAACTCAAGACCTTGAGTATCTGACCAGTTGAACTAGTTATCATTATATAAAATATATCATTTTTTAGGTAAATTACACTTTTGGTCACTGAACTTGACACGTTTTTCAATTTTAGTCATTAAACATCAAAAAAACGCAAATTCTATACTAAAATGTCCACTTTTTCACTTTTTGTCATCGTGACAACTTCGTTAGTTTTTCTCCGTTAATTGGCTCACATTCGTTAGTTTTTTTTTTTTTCAATTTTCGTCCTTCTCATTATTTCATAATTAAAATTGATAATCAGCCAAACTTCAGGGATGAAAAGTTTAATTTATCTAAATTTTTCCATATAAATATTTCATTCGTCCCATTTTAAATGTTGTATTTTGATTTTTCTTTAGTATTTTTACTTTAACTTTGACCGTAAAATTTTTTGTTTATAATGTAGGAAAATTCTAAACATTGCCCTTAAGGCTTCACTTAACGTGCATAAAAAGATTGTACATTTCCATATTAAAAGTTCACTCTTTGAATTTTATGGTAAGTGTATATTTCCATTTATATTTTTTATAACAAATTTATATAAAACAAACAAAATACTTACGGTTAAATCATAAGGCGCTATCGATTATTCAGAGAAAAAAAATACACATTACTCCGGATAACAGTTACAAAGCCTGATTTTTATTTTAGCTTATCAATAGTTAATAAAAAAAATTAAGAAAGCTATAAAAATTTATATAACACAAATAAAAATATTTACGGTTAAAGTAGACATAAGATTATTCTAAATTTCAAACACAATCACTAAACAAATCTAACTTTAGAGAGAATATTTTCAATTAACAATGATTTCAAGTCGTTTTAAAAGAAATAAATTATTTCATGAATCTAATTAAAGTAATAAAGTATGCCTTATGATATGGGCAGAACACTTTGACAACGTTGTATTCCAATTCCTTCATAAAATGATACAGGCATCGTAGATTAATGAAACACATCACATACCAAAACACAAAACACCATCAAACACAAATATATTAGACATACAAAATTCTCTATGTAATTTTCTTTTTCTTCGTCCTCTATAAACACTGCAAATTATAGTGGATTTTTTCTCGACTTTTATCACCTGTGATTTTTCCCGTTTTGAGTTTTCCACGTAAATTCTTTGTCTCTCTTTACTTTATTATTTGTCTTTCATTATTACCAATTAAGTGCTTGATTACACTTAATATATTAATTATATTTCACATCGACCTAATATTACTATAAGGGCATGTTTGTTTTCTGAACCATTAAGTGACTGAATTGATTGATTAACTGAATGGATATATAATGTTTGTATATATTAAGTTAATACAGTTGTTTTTTGTTTATTAAGTCATAAAAACAAACACTTTTGATGGCTTAATCGATTAAATATTTTTAATTAAATCATAACTTTTTCTATTAAGAAATTAACAAACACAACCTAAGTTTCTCTCGGATTCTTGGCGTGTTATCACACACACGTTTAGTTCACTTGGTTTGAAACCTTAAAATGAGAACCTTCACTAGAAACCGAACACTTTGGAATTCCTTATAATATTCATTGACTTTCTATAATAATAACTATTAAAACCGTTAAGTTCTACTTTATTATTACTCGTAGTATTATTTAAATCTACACTAACGGGCCTGCAGGTTATATATAAATCTACGTACATATATATCACCTTAATTACCTAACTACATTCACATGGACACCGAATCGCTCTCCAGCCTCATCGATTCTTACTCTTTCAGCGATCACAAGGTTGATGAGGTAAAATGGCTTGAAAGCATGAAAATCTTCTTTGAAAACAATAACCATAGTAATAATAATAATCAGATCCAAAAACCCCACATTTCAATCTTTAGTGTCCCGAAAGTCCTCTTAGCCACCCATCCACAATCCTATATTCCCCAGCAAGTAGCATTAGGCCCCTTGCATCATTGGCGTCCCGAAGTGTACGAAATGCAAACCTACAAACTCGAACGGGCACTCAAAACCCAGACGCTTATGAACGCACGTTTTGATCGTATCGTCGATACGATGAAGAAAAACGATGAAAAGAGAATCCGTGGGTGCTATCATAGGTTCTTGAATATTTCTGACGACGCCCTCATGTGGATGTTGATTGTCGACGTCGCGTTTTTACTTGACTTCCTTCGGTCGTACTACAATAATACGGAACAAGGAATAAGTCGCCGCCGAGTGTGGTTGATGGAGGTGTCTAGGAAGAAACTTTCACATATAGTGATTCTTCGAGATTTGGTGATGGTTGAGAATCAGATCCCGTTGTTCTTGGTCAAGGAGATGTTGGATCATCAATCTGATATTAACGACGCCGATGAAACACTGAAGTTGATGCTGACAAGGGTGTACAATGAGATTTCTCCCTTTAAATTATTTGGAAAGTTTCCAAATGTTGAAATTGAAGATTGTGATCACCTACTTGATTACATGTACCGCATGACGGTACACGACTACATCATCAAAACCGAACATGATCAAGAGATGATGAACCATAATGATGAAACCGGCCAAACTACTAGCGGCGTGGAATACGATTCCAAAACCAATGGAAATGTGCCGCCACGTGGTGATCTTGAAAATGCTGTAGACGAAACCGTGAATTGTCTCTCCCATTTTAAGTCAAAACGTATACGAGCTGTCGGGAAAATAACAGGTATGTTTAAAAAACAGGTTAAGAACGTGGCAGGCAGTTTGGGAGACGATAAGAAGAGCCGGCACGAGGGGCCATTGGTCGATGAAATCACGATCCCATCGGTCACGAAAATGATCCAAGCAGGGTTCACGATTTCACCGGTGGATGGAAGTATATCAGCAATTAATTTTTGTGACAAAACATGTACACTTTACCTACCAAAAATCGAATTGGACGAGAACACAGAGGTTTATTTGAGAAACTTGGTAGCATATGAAGCTTGTGTTGCATCAGACTACCCATTGGTGCTGGCTCGTTACACCGAGTTAATGAATGGGATTATCGACACAAAAGAAGACGCCAAGTATCTGTGTGAAAACAAAATAATTGTCAGTCGTTTAAAGAGCGATAAAGAGGTCGCGGATCTATGGAACGGGATGAACAAGTCGGTGAAATTGACAAATGTGCCCAAAATCGATACCGTGATTAGGAATGTGAACGATAAATATCGAAAGAATTTCAGGGTGAAAATAAAGAATTTCTTGAGGAAACATGTATATAAAGCATGGAGGTGTTTAACATTGATGGCTGCTTTGTTTATGCTCATACTAACACTAATCCAAGCTTTCTGCTCTGTCTATACATGTAATCGTGTTGTGTACCAGGTCTCAAATACAATGCCATCTCCAGGGGGTTAACCATATGTGTGCGAATTGCGATATCGAATTCATTAATTTATTTGGATCATATATGTTTGATTTGATGAGGTATTTTATGTTCTGATCATTAATATTACTCCTGTTCCTGTATAATTCTAAATATAATCTTATTCTACTGTTGTAACGTAACATTAAGATGATTCGGGCCGGGGAAATATATACATTGATGTTTTTATTCCTGAAAAATTATATACTTTCAATATATAACTGTACTTCTATATGTAGCAATATATAGTGATTGTACAAAAGTGAATTAATCTATACGGTGATATATGCTATAAATGGAATACGAAGCATCACTTATATATACTCTCTCTATTGCTCTCTGCATGTTTACGAGTATTTGATAATTAATTAATTAATTTTAATTTAGTTACTTAAATAGGAGTAGTAGTTGAGTTAGTTTACCGAGTCATAAGGTATATCACATGACCTCGTGTTAGATTCCAACTTAATCGTGGTAGTAATTTCTTTAATTCACTTGTTGACTTGTTGTAAGGATGTATCTATCCATAATATAACTATATAATATAACTAAAAGATTAGGTTGAGTACACATGACACTCCTAATTCCCTCTTTTAGCCTAATATTCCTTCCTTATTAATCCTCTATTTTTTTAATATTTATTTAATAAAAAATGGTCGACCTTTAATAAAAAAAAATCTTATAAGTCAACACATGTTAACTATTATCTACGTCTCCGTGTTGTGCATGTATGGACTGTTTCAGAGTGGAACAACCCAAAGAAAATCAAAACGTTTGAGATGGTCTTTGTTAATGAATTCATATGTATTTTTCAAATTATATACTCTACACTTTTTGTTTCTCTTTTTATTTAACTAAAGATGGAAAAAAAAAGTAAACTGGAATCAATATTTATATTGAGTTGATTTTCATATGTTGCTTTTTTAGCTTTCGTATTGATTAAGTTGTGATATTGGTCATACACTTTTTGTTTCTCTTTTTATTTAACTATAGTTGAAAAAAAAATGGGTAAACTTGAATCAATATTTATATGAAGTTAATTTTCATATGTTTTTTTTTTAGCTTTCATATTCTTTAATTTGTGATATTGGTCATACACTTTTTATTATTATAAGATTTATATATCTTGAAACTACTCGTCCAATGGACGGGTCTAAACACTTATATATATATATATATATATACACATATATATATAAGCACACGACGATGGTGGTAATGGTGACATGTTGTTGGACACGACATGTAGTGATGGTGGTGATTGGTGACGGCGTCGAATAATGTTTGACTGTTGTAATTTTTTCAAAATTGGTATCTTATTCCTTATTTTTTTTGGATTAGTAGTGTCTTTTGGTTAAACTTTTGCAAAATTGTAAATTCAAACTAAGTTTTTCTTTTTAAAAGAAGCTAGTGAAGCCGACTTTGCCATCCATTAAAGTCCGAAGATGGTAGTTCCGGGCTTTGAGGACATGGACTTGCTAGGTGTGTTAAAGGGTTTCAGATGCTAACTATAAGTTTTGTTTTATTTTTCTTTTCTTTTCTAAAAGATATTTTTTATTATTATTTTTTATTTCAGCTTTGTCACCCTGGGTTTGACCCATAAAGGATAGAGCCGTGTACACGATGCGTTTATTTTCTTTCTCACAAATGATGCAAGGGATTCCATGTATGTCTCCAAAAGATCCAGACCAAGGGGGCGCATACATATTCGGACAGAAAAAGATCCAGTTTGGCAAGGTCGACGGGACCGAGGTCATGGACATCATCATCACTATCAACGACATTAACAAGGTTTTTCCATTTATCCATGTTTTAACCCATAACATCAATACCAGAAGGCGCAAGCAACTTTGGTTTATCTTTCAAAAACAATCATACATGTTAATTAGTTGAGTGTTGGTTTCACTAAAGTACTCTAAACGGGTTTAATAGGAAATCGTGACAACCCCACAACCGCTAAATAAGCGGTTGCGGTTGCGGCTCTATTTACTTTTCAGTTTTAATTAGTTTAATAGGAAATCGTGAAAACCCCACGACCGCTAAAATTACACGTATTACTAGATTAGGTAAAGCAACGCGTCACTACAAAAGATCCTATTCTTATCACTTAACTATACTACATCTGATCGGGTCCCCGCCTGTCCGTTAAGGTGTGTGTGTGTGTGTTTTTGAGATAATAACTTGTACAACATTTTTATAAATTTAAACGCTAAAACTAAACCGCATCAGGGACCTATTTTGTTATTTATGAAAAAATTATTTTATTTTTTTTAAAATGCAACAGCCATTGGGAAAAAAAAACAACATTCACGCTCTCGTCTGCAGGGGAGCGAATCCATGAACAACGAATCAGGGATGAGTTGAACCCAATAGTGTTCACTCGACCCTGGATGCTAAAAACTAACAAGAACGAAGCATGCACAAATTACGATGGGTACCTCTTAATGGTATTACTTTATTACCACCTATAAAGGAAAGATTGTTTAAGAACTACTAAAAAACCTATAAAGAATACCAAAATCATTTTGTACCAAACATTCATTTTGTACCATACATTTTATTTCTCCTTTTAAAATTATAAGAATTCATCTAATTCACTTAAAAAAATTATCTCAAAACCTTTTATCGATAAACTATAAAAATTATATGGGCATTATTAAAATTTCATCATTTATATATCTATACTACTATAAAAGCAAACTGTCTCCTCTTTTTAAGTAATTAAGACTTTGAAATGACCATATTACCCCTTTATTTACTAATTTAAACATCTTCACCGATATACCTATAATACCTTTAATGAAATAACTTACAACATAGATCCTCCAACACTTAAACAAATTATATTAACCTCTCTTAAATCAATTAATTTATGGGCTCAACTAAGGCTTTTCAGGGAGTTCACATTCACTACCACGCCACCACCACCGTTGCACATCGTCGCCGCCACTACCGTCATTGCCACACCGTCATTGCTACCGCCATTGTCGTCGCATCACGCGGGCATCCGTCTAGTTTCTTTATAAAAAGAACTACCACATCCCTTTTGTATTAATTAAGACTTTAAAATACCAAATTAAAATTGTCCCTCAACAATCTATCTCTCTAATAACTCACTCTCTATACTAGTAATACCCTTAATGCAATAATTTACAACATAAATTCTTCAACCATAAAATAACTACACTGCCACTTATAAATAAAAAACTTTCACATTGATAATCACCTCGCCACTGTCGCCACTCCCTTCGCCAATTACTCCATTATCATCCGTCGCCGCCACCACAATTTTCAACATTACCTCTATGATTGTAGCAACACGTGGACATATGTCTAGTTTTATTAGAAAAATCATCCGATGTACTAATTTAAGAGAAACATAGATTGTTTTCTAGCAGCTAGATTGCAATTTGCAACTATGCATATGCAGTTGAATTAATTGTATAATTAGACTAATGTATAATGGAATGGTCTTGTAGAGATCTCGTAGTATATATGGGTGTGGTACACATGATCTATCATGTGTACGCATTAGTCTTGTTAAGCTAAGTTTTCATGTGGTTAAATCAATAAATTGTGTCATTTTTACACATCATTTATACAATTTGTCGTACGTGAAAAGTTTCCATCTCTCAAACAAATATGCTTGTTAGTCATTTCTTATATAAATAAAAGAAAATTATGATAATGTTATCTTTATTAATAGAAAACCTATTTGTTATTGTGAGATATTTTCTTACTAATTATTTTTTTTTAATATAATTAATTTATGACATCATGCATATCTAATTAAAATTTGATTTTTTATTCCTTCATTAAATATTTTCACTTTTAAATATTTTAATTTTTTATATGTGAATGGGTTACATGCTTTCTTTTAAGTTTATATATATATATATATTTTTTTTACAAACATTTTTTGGTAAATTAAAGTAAAAATATTTTTGATCTGCCCACATAATATGCGGGTTACTAAACTAGTTATTATATATATTTACTTTTAAGAATCAATATAACTTATAATTTAATATTTTTATACATATTTATAATCGAAGTATAGAAAAGAAAATTATAATATGTAAATTTTTTTTACTGCTTTAGACATGTGCGGGCCATGTTATCGCACTTTTGGTCTCTAGGGGTGCCTTCAGGTTCCAACCCTTAGCATACTGTCCGTTTGGATGTTACTGTTAGGGTTCGAACCACTAATCAATTAACACGTCCTTCTAAATATATATATATATATATAATTTTAATAAAAAAAATATTTACTAAATAAATCAGGTTTAAATTTCTATGTACGAGTCGAGCAAATTCAAATTCATCTAAATTAACAAGTCGAACTCTTATAATACAACGAGATGGGTACTCGCGCAATGTAGCGGTGATGGCGGCAATGGGTGGTACTAGTAGTGGTGGTGGTAACGTTGTGGTTATTAATCAAAAAGTAATTGACGTAAATAATAGTGTAGTTATTTTATGGTTAAGGAATGTATCTTTTTAAATAACTTTATTAAGAATATTATAGAGATATTAGGTATAAATATTTAAATTAATTAATAAAAGAGATAGATAGTTTTGGATAAAGATGGGTGTAAATATTTTAGGGATATATTAAGTAGATTTAGTGTGTGAGTTAGGAATGTGGTAGAAATTAAGGGTATTTTAGGTATTTTAAAGGTAAAGAGTTGAAAAGAGGGGAGATTAGTTTGTTTATTAATATAGTATAGATATAGAAGAAAGAATCCTTTTATCTCGTTTAATGTGTTTAACGTGAAAGGAAAAAGAAAAAAAAAGAGATGATAAACGTACGCGTACCACAGAAAATGATAAATATAACACAATATACAAGCTTCACAACGTACTGTACAAATATGTGATGCACAGTTGTGGTAGATTTATTGATTATTGTGGTACGAATATTAATTCTCAAAAAAAATACTTTTTTAACAAAGTTTAACAAAGATAGTTTATCGTGGAAAAAAGATTAGTTTAAAGTGGTACGAGGAATCCAAAATTCCAAAGATACATATTAAATTAATTAATATATATTGAACAAATTTCCCGTTGCAACTTGGTGAAGTCGAGTAGATCCGATCTCCGCCATCGTTTTAAATTATAAATTTTACTGGTTCCACTTGTTATATTTAATGATGTCATTATTTTTCGGAAAGTCAAGTACTCTAATTTGTACGGAGTATAATGAACCAAATTAAGATAGGTTTTGCTAAACAAAGTCTTAAAAGCTTTCGTTAAGGTGCATTAATTAGTTGTACACTTATCATAAAATTTAGGGGTCCAACATTTAATATGGAAATGTACAACCTTTTTATGCACGTTAAGTGAAGCACTAAGAGCTTCTTTTAGCATTTTCCAATTAATATTGTTCGAAAAATTAAGACTAATTAATAATTAATTGAAGCACATGCAATGATGCATTTACGATCTCACTTAATTTTTTTTTTTTATTTTTTTGAAAGAATTTACGATCTCACTTTTAATCTATGTTTTACGAGCATAATACCCGCGCGTTGCGACGGAATTTTGTTTTTAAAAATGAGATAGATTCGGGGTAGTTTAGTCCAACTGTAAAGGTGGGTATAGAAAGATGTATTAAAGTGAGGGGCATTTTAAACTTATCAGATTCTTAATGACTTAAAGTTAGTTTGCTTTATAAGGGATTATAGATATGTTGAATTTCTCTAATTTTATGGAACGATTTGTTGAATTTATTGTCACTTTATAGAACATATTTTGATACGCTTTTATGTATATAATATCTACCATCTACGCAATAAAATTTATAAAAATTTATCTATCTTTTTTTAAATAAGTGATATATTAGGAATTACGAACGGTACAAAAATGTGTTTAGCCATTTTTTAGTAACAAGGCACGTACAATTATTTTGTGATCATATATGCAACGATTGTATAGTATGCATCATAGTTGTACACAATATACCCGGACAATATGTTAATTATACATGTTGTGTGTGGTTAAAAATTATTATGTACATATCAGCTATTCAAATAATAGAATAGATGATCGCTGGCCCCTTTGCGAGCACCAGCTAGCTAGCCGAGTTCGTTAATTCCATTGAGTTTAATCTTGCAACCGTATTGATCCCTACCTAGAAAAGTACCGACCGGTTGAGCAGGGTCGGCCCGCTTACGAGTTAGCAGAAATGAAATTATCAAATACCCTATAGCTAACTTGATGGGACCCTACTCCACCTCCTATATATAGTAGACTCACATATTTGTATCGTGTCAAGTAGTAAGCTAGAAAGAGCAATTAATTAATGGATCAATACAAAGGCTCAGATGTAGACAAGTACAGATGTTTCATGAGTGGAGAAGGTGAAAAGAACACCATATGGATGGAGGGTGCACCCCCTAACTATGATGCAGTCAACAAACTCTTTGAAGAAGGGAAAACCAAGGTTTGGTATATATTCTTTAATCACAAACTTAATTTGTACCTTTTTTTTTCTTGTTTGAGTCAATCGCTACAATATTGTAGGTGTCTCGTCTGCAAAATAATTAAGCGGTGTTTACTTTGGTTGGTACGCTAGATATGGCCTCCGGGTTCATTGGGAGAGCAAGTTCAGAATCTTGTGAAAACGTGGGAAATGGAGCTAGTCCACAAACCAAATGGCAAAGATATGAAAAGTACTGATGCTGAAAAATTATTTGAGAGTATTTTTATTAATGGTAATTATCTCCATACAAACAACATCATCAATTTAGTTATATATGATTTTTGCCAAGTGATAAACACAGCATATAATTGCAGGCAGAAAAGCAGAAGGTGGGGCTTACAATATGTTTCTTCAAACATCATTACCAGAGAAGGTACGAGTATATGATCCTACAAAGGAAAGTTCTGAATCGGCTCATAAAATCTTCGTTGATACTTTTCCAAAGGGTTTTGCAATGGAGGTTCTTGAGGTTTACTCTGGTCCTCCAGTGATTGCTTATAAGTTTAGGCATTGGGGTTACATGGAAGGTTCATTTAAGGGCCACTTACCTACCAAAGAAATTGCAGAAATGATCGGTGTCTCCATATTTAAGGTGAGATCTATTAACTTTATAATCATATTTACCATATCATTTTATTAAATTTCTAGTGTTAAGTATATAATTAATGTTCTGTATTCGGGCATTCTTTTTACAGTTGAATGAAGAGTTCAAGATCGTGTCGGCGGAGTTCTTCTATGACAGGGGAGAGCTGCTTGCAGGTTTGATCAAGAATGGGAGTACTACCATCCCCGGTGATACTAACACTGATTTGAGCTCATCAAAGTGCCCCTTTTCTTGAAGGGAAAATTTAGATGTTTTTGCAGGGTTGGAATAAACAAATCTTTGTTTTCTTTTTGAGTGGTTCTGTTTTCTTTATGAGAGAAATATTTGCGTATTCCATGGTTCTGAATTCATGAACAATAATAAAACAAACTTGATTTAATTTACTCATTGTTCAAAGAAAGGAATGTGTGTTTTAGAGTTCTCTCACTTGGGCGTGCTTTACTCTAAAATGTACAAACTTAGAGATCAAATTAATTGCACTTGATAAGTTGATATAATTCAATCTTTGATGATTTATGTAAGCACTTCAATTACTGTGGATGTATGGATTCGAATGATCACAACATTATTATTGCAAGTTGATTAGCTAAGTCTTTTAAAATTTATTTAGGTACTTGAGAGTTTATCATGTAATGTCCAGCTAGCCTTTTTCAAGAATATTATAATGGGATTGAACTGTCAAAATTCCGGTAAAATCCTTGTGTTTAAAGAAGAAAAGTAAAGGCCAAAGCAACTATGCATAACTTTCCTAGACCAGTCAGCAGGGTTAGCCCAATATATTTATATAGGTATTGTGATGCGGCCCAACTCAAACTAAACCATGGGCAGGCCTTAGGGGAGCACATGAATGAAATAGAAGTATTATAGGATTGGAAATTTCAGACAATGGAAATACTAATCCCCGGAAAAAGAAGAAAATTTAGCCAATAAATTTGATCCAAACATTATAATTATGGGAACAAAGTTTGTTGGTGAAGCGTCAAGAGCCCAGTCTCATGATGGTAGGAAGATTGAAAGGCCCATGTTCTGTATTTGGCAATATCAATGGACGGATGGTTTTCCAAAGGAGCCATGTTTGACCGAAGTCATGCTCTAGCTAAGACATCATTCTGTAGCAGGGGTCTATGGTGTATTCAGATGCAAATTGAAGAAATAAATAAAAATCTGATAACAATCTGATATGTAAAAGCTGAAAACAAGATTCAACACCATCAATAACAAATAAAAGAGTAGCTATACTAATAATAAGAAAAAAAGGTTTTAATATAATACTAGGTAGAAGAACATCGAACACTCTGCTAAACAAATAGGAAATATGAAGGGGACTATGGTGTATTAAAATCGGCAGACTCTCATTGGTAGAGTAGTAGTTCTTGTATATTGCTTTCTGCTTCTTTTCTTCATATATTGATGTATATATCTGTACTTTAATATATCCGTTAACGGGTGTAATGAAGTTGTAGCTTGTACATCTTTGACCCCTCATCTTCATGAAATATATACTTCAGTCCTTTAACTTGTCTATAAGGAAACAAAGCTAAGATTGAAACCTTTTTCTCAACACCCCCCACAATCTTAGCGACTTATATTTGAAGATAAAGGAAGCTGATTTGTAGAATGTTCTCACCATAAATAAGCGAGACTAAACATACTAAATACTCTGACCCCAATAAATGAAATATGGGTCAAATACAAAATGAAACAAGAAGACTATGGTAGCCAAGAAGCAAGATCTCTAATAACAAAACAAGAATGGTTTACAAAGGCCGGAACATTTAGTCACACCGAAGGTCTTTCACCCCAAGTGTACTAAATGTGGGCAGCCGAAATGTTAGTCACACCGAGGGTCTTACACCCCAAGCGCACTAACACGGGCTAAATCAGAGAACACTGCTTTAGCTTCTTAAACTACTAGAACAAAAGAAGAATCACAAGAAAAAAAGAAGGGTGAGAAGTGGTGAAGATACCAGGACAGAAGAGTAACAGATAGAATGCTCTCATAATCAAACAGCAACTTAGCATGTGAAAAGGACATTAGCTATGGGGTTCTCGACTAGCAGTATAAAAACGAAGTGAAATATTCAACATCAAATAGTAGCTTCAACAGCAACAAAACGATACCAATAAGAATAGTCAACTTATCAAGCCAAATCTCTTTCACACGTAATGTAAACTCTCTGATGCTCAGCTGCTTATGCTGCATGAAACAAGACCACGAGCAGCTCCTGCTAGTCATTTTAACCCTCAAAACAAAGATATGATCCCCTGCATCCTCCTCTCTTTTTTTCACATATTTTAAACAAAAAACCAGATTGCTATGAACAGGTGGCTCTAAATATGATTCCCAACTTCGAAATACTATCTTATACCTATTTTCTGAACCACATTAAGAATTGCCAATACAAAAGTTATTCCATTGATCCATGATAATCCCATTTTGCATATTACCATTAAGCCTAGAAGTCATATACTTTTGTACAAACTTCATTATGCTTTCTCTTTTGAATCTACGTTTATCATCCTCCATACTAGACTTCATAACAAACATCAACCTTTCCAAACTCAAACAATCAATAAACGAGCCACCTGCATATCTTAGAAGTATACTCCAATCACAAAACGAGTAGCTCTTTGCAACAGAGAATATTAGCTACCAACATCCATGAAAAATTATTGCTTACTCTGTTAACAAAAAAGGCAAACCACATCAAAGGAACATAAGAGTAAAAGCGAAATCACGATAAAAAGAAAATTAATAATTATTTTTTTTTTTAATTTTTTTTTTTAAAAAGTATATTATTAAAAACAAACTTTAAGATTAAAAAGAAATCCACGACCCAAAGTTTTAAAATTTGAAGGATTTTAAAGATGTAAAACAACGAACTCAAGATATTTCAAAGACATACAAAACTTCATGAACCAATATACTCATATTCCCCCCCTCAATCTTGTAGTTAGATACCAAAAATATAGCAATTGCTTAATAGACCATAATACCGTATCTAACAACAAGATTGAAGAGAAACAAAAAAAAGTTTAGTTAAAGAAGATAGAGAACTTCCCTTGGCACCATCATGCTAGATAAAGAAGCATGACATGTAGAAAAACCAATCATATCAAAGACATCACCAGAACAAAGAACAGTAACAGAAACATCATTAGGATAGATATCCTTTCAACCAAGAGCGAAAAACATAACCATATCATCATAAGAAAATATCACAAACAATAGCAGACACAATCAAATGATATAATCATCATAAGTGAGAGGAATATAAAGACTAATCCAACTTAACAAAAAACTTTTACAACTTCACATGTAAAGTAAACAACTAAACATGCAAAGAACATAAAGACTAATTTGAGTTAAGAGAAACTTTTATGACCTTATCACACACAAAAAAAAAAAAACAATTTTGCCCAAATTAAACATCCATTACCCTGCAAACATAAGGTAAAGATAAAGAAAAACAAACAACGGTTTTCTTATAAGTAAAAGACCATCTTACTAAATGTGAACTTTGTATCCACACCTGAATAAGAAAAAAAAACCCCAATCATTGCCTGCAGCAATCTGCACTACAGTCTCATGGTCAAAACATATATTAATCACCAACCAAGCAAGGTAAAAAATCCTAAACAACCATAAACCAAACAACAAGGGTCACACAAATCAACTAAGACAAATAAAAGGGGTCGTCATGAAGACTAAGAATGCCCATAACACATAAGAGGGGCTGTCATAAAAGGCAATAATGCCCATAACACAAAAGAGGGGCTGCCATAAAAGGCTAAGAATGCCTAAACAACCAATCAACAACCAAATGATGAGAAGACAACACATAAGGATCATAAGACAACTTGTAAAGGGGAGGTGAAAAACATGAATAATTTAAAGGTTAAAGGTGAGCTAAGGTGGGGAAAAAAAAAAGTTAAGGTTAAAGGTTTGTAAAAAAGAGGATGATAAGGTGGATGGCAGAAGGTTAATTTTGTGTCCATATATTTGCTTAAATGATTTGTTTAGTTTGATTAGGTATAGTTACAAGGACGGAGCCAGAACTTATTTTGTAAGGGGGCAAATTTAAAAGTCTCTTGTTATATTTATTAGAGTCATTTTTGAAGAAAATTTTTTTTAAAAAAAATTGACCCTCACATGAAAATTAGAAAATATGGGCTCTTAAAATAATTTCGTGTGAGTACAAGTTATGGGAACTTGAATATTGGTCTTTGTAATTTTGGAAAATGTGCAGAAGGAGGGGTTGCATTATATTAAACATTATAAAATAAGTTCATCGAAATCAATAATATGCAATTTAGTCTCTACATAAATTTTCACCTGACTATTGTGATTACTATTATATAATAATTAGAAAATAAAATATCATTTTCACATACATCTATATTATTTATCAATGTATGATACATTAACTCAAACAAATAAAACATTTTTTTCAACTTTTATTTTTAAACTCTATTAAAAGTCAACACTTTTTTCAACTTCTCTTTTTAAACTCTATTAAAAATCAAAGTAACTCAAGATTTTTATTTTATCAATAAAGGATTTTATCTCAAAACTAATGCTTCTAACATAAGTAACATACTTCCAAAGAAGATGCGTATGAAAACGATGGTGACATTTGTATGTATTTTATGTTTATTTATATTTTTTAAGAACAAAATTACAAATATACCTTTAAAAAATTACATTGTACTAAAATTAGAATGGGACAGTTGCCCACACTGCCCCCATTGTGGAGCCGTCCCTGTATAGTCGATTATCGTGGGGGTACAATGAGGTATTAAATTCACAGATGTCCCGAAAGGTGGGAGCCCTATTGACTGATGAATTAATCGTTCTACAGTGTAACTCAAACACACGTTACACGTAAGAAATACGAAAGTAACTCACCTATTTATTTTGTGAAAGAACAACAAAATTAAGAAGACTTTTTGTTTGCTTGTTACAAAGACGGATGTAACAAATTATTGTTGTGGGTACAATGAGGTATTAAATTCACAGATGTCCCGAAAGGTGAGAGCCCTATTGACTGATGAATTAATCGTTCTACAGTGTAACTCAAACACACGTTACACGTAAGAAATACGAAAGTAACTCACTTATTTATTTTGTGAAAGAACAACAAAATTAAAAAGACTTTTTGTTTGCTTGTTACAAAGACGGATGTAACAAATTAATAATGGAGGAACACGTGTGGGTGTTTATTGTTGTATGGCCCAAGTGTCATGTTTGAGAATTTTCTCTCCAAGTTCCTCAAATATTTTCTCTTTAATTTGATCTCTCCTTGGTTGGTGGTAACATGGTTTTTTCTTTCTTCTCTACACTCTTCCCTTTAATTTGCCATCCAATTTTTATTGGAAGGAACTTTTTTATTATCTAAATCTTAAGAACAGGACCTGAGCTCCACCTTGCCAGCATTTTTTTTTTCCTGTTTGGAAGGGGCCAAAGAAAGCCTTCGTGCTATATGAACAATGTTATACAGCATATATTTGTCCCTAAAAGTGAAATGTACGAGACTTTTGCTAGCATAAGTGGGCCCCTTTTGGTCACGCCAACACAGAGACTTTTACTTTGTATATATCTAGGCTTACTTTAGAGTATTAGTTATCTTGGGATCCCAAATATGCCCTGCATGACTACATTTTTTTTTTTTTTTTTACTTTTTTCATTGTATAATAAATAATCATACATCATGCATAAATTATTACGAGTATATTATAAGAATGTAATTAAAAAAATGTTGAAAATAAAAGCCCTAACAGGTCGTTAAAGAATTAAAGTTGTCTTCAAAATATTTTGGATTTAGTTTATCTGGCCGGTTGAAACTGAAAGCCGACATGTTTCGCTTGAACCAAAATATAATAACCACATATTCTACATATATACTATTCAAATTCATAAATTTGAACGTGTATAAAAAGAAGATAAAATACATGATAAGTTGAAAGTAAAAACTAAAATACATATGCCAGAAATTAAACTAATTTAAAAACACGTTTAGAATCATATAAGTTGTAACTATATGTATATATATATGTCTGACATAAATATTCAAGATTTTCAATTTAAGAGAATTGATAATAGTACCATAACTCTTTATTAATCTACCATTATTACGCATTATATATTTGTATTATTTGCTATAACAGTTATAGAATGTGATACCCAAATTAAAAAAATAGTGATACTAATATGTGTTCTCTCAATTTAAAAATGTGACCATGTTGGTCTTTTGATTCAAAGTAGTGTGAACTCTGAGCACAAATCAGAATTTCATGATTTCCAAGTGTTGTGGCCCTTGTGGGGTTGCATCCCATCCATGCATGAATCTCTACTCTCTAGATTGTTTTTTTACGTGGGTCCATCCCTTTTGGTCCACATCCTTTTCTTATACTCGTATAAAGATAAAGATTAACTTTTTATCCAAATTGAACTCTTAATACAAAGTGTTTTATGCATTCACTTGGGGATGCATTTTGCAATATTTGAATCTCCCTTATCATTAAGATTAGATTATGGGAATGGTAATGAATTTTTCAAATCTAACATAATATTTGGGTTTTACATATCATATTGTCAATTTAAACTTATTAAACAAATATATACTACAGTATGTATTATATTTCTTCACCCTCATTTCAAAATCCAAACTCCAAACACACACTTAATAATTAACTCATAATCTAAAAGGCAATTCATAAGTCATGTATTAGTTGGAAAATAACGACAAGACTTCATAATTCAGAACCGATTCTAGGTGAGACACTGACACATATGCCCATATATAGATTCTGGAGCCAGCCAATGCTTTTACACTAATTTTTTTTTATTTTATTGGTTTTTTTGGTGAGACTCACAACGTGTATAACAGTGTGAACACAGTAAAAACATACAAATGAAAGCTAGTAAATTAATAACTACTAAAAAACAAACAACCATAGACATTTTTTAAAACTAGTCTTCAAGAATATGACATTGTGTTTGTATTCGTCTCCCCACCACTTGCTTTCGACCCATGTCTTGCTATGCTATCTGTCACATTGTAATAAATTAGTTTTTCAATATATAAGTGGAAATAATAAGCATATATTGGATTGAGAGGAATAATTCCAACACCACTATTTGTCAAATTAAGGTTTGTCAAAGTATTACATATTTATTTATTTGTCAAAACTATGCATATTTCTTTGATGTGTTTTGATTCAGTAGTACTATTTGTTTGACTAAGTGAATTAGTCATTTGTCAAGGTAAGGAAATATCATGGATTTATAATAGTGAATTATTGTTTCTAAACATCCTTTTCTCAAATAGCTATATGTTCATATATAATTGATAATAACATATAGTGCGCATCAGTATCTCATAATTAGCATGGCGAAACTTAACTTTAGACCAATAACCATAATTCAAGGTTGCTATTTACTATATTAATGCATCTTCGTTAATCCTCTTGATATTTAGTTGATGCTGACTAATCTATAATGACGTATTGAAATATTGATGTGATGAGTCAAAATCTTATATATGGACAAACATGTTAATTTGGTCCACAAAGTTTGAACATTCTGAATTGACACATATATGCATGATCACATAAAGTCCTTACACCCAACTTCCCAATTAACCAAACAAATGATGTGATTGTAATCACTTTAAATTATCATTTCACACCCAACGCATATATCAATAACTAGAAAAAAAGAAGAAAAAGATATTTAAAATACAAATCGGTTTATATCTTGCAATTGCAATATTATACTCAGAGAGATGCTATCATTTAATTAATTAGAAAAAAAAGTTACTCGTATATTATAACAATCACTTACATTATCAGAAAGTACACTATTTAAAAAAAAAAAAAAATTTCATACATAGACTTAATTAGTAACTTACAATAACTTCTCACAAGAATCAAAGACATATATCATCAATCTAGGCATATCATATTTCTCTTCAAAGCATTCATCTAGCTAGATAAACATATAGAACTAGCTAGTCTATATATTCTATTCCATGATCATGATGAAGCCTTTATTTGCACCAATAGCTTATCATCGTAGTTATCACATGACCATTCATGCTGCAAAGTTAATTATAAAGTAATAATAAACATATGTCAGTTGTCACAACACCATTCATCTTTGCTTTTCATGTCATGTGATGGGTCTCATCTCTATTTTTTGACCCAAGCTCATAATGAAGTTTTCAATTATATTCTTGAATATATATACAATGATACAAATTATGATAATTAAATCAAGTACTAAAGTACTAACCTCTATTTCTTGGTTGGAGGTACAACAATGTGGTCAGGTGAAGAAGAAGAAGAGACTTGATTCTTTTTAACATTCTTTCCACCAGATGTTAGATTGTGAATTTTCTCTTTAAATTCTTCATATATCTTTTCTTTTATTTGACCTCTCTTTGGTGGAATCATGGTTTTTCCTTTCTTTTCTCCACTTTTCCCTTTGCCTTCCATTTTCTATTATGGAACCTTTGAGAATAGTGAGCAATCCTATTGTGACAAAAAGAGTACAATTGTGCAAGTATATATAGAGATAATAAAAATAGAAAGTGAAAGAGAGAGAAAGATTTTTCCAAATCTTGATTAATTATTGTTTTTGAATAAGGTGGGTCCATCATATATGAATCTGATTGGTGTTACCAACATACTCATTTACGGTTAGACGTATCTATCTCGAAGCGCGTAACACGACCAGGTCAAACAGGGTACCCCACCACCCACTATTAGCGGCGACGTCGCCGCAAACAGTGGGTCCCAACTGACAGGTTGTAGAGATTCAACGCGACCGTGACCATGGACCCCACTATTTGCGGCGACGTAGCCGCTAATAGTGGACTCCACTGACAGAATACGTAGATTTAAACGCGCAGATCTTTCATTCCTTTCATCTATTTCTTCGTCTTCACACCTCCAGGCCATCTATCCCCTCACCTTCTATATCAACAATCCGGCCACCCCCGGCTTCCGGGCTCCTTCTCCGGCTATTTTTGAGGCAACATATCCTTTTTGTTTGCATAATCCGGCATCTATCCCCTCATCCTCCTTATCAACAATCCTATTTATTTGTCCCACGTTTTCCGGCGTCCCGGCCTCCATTTTCAGACGCGGTATTATCGGCGACTGTATTCCAGCGAATCAGTTTTCCGACGAACGAATTTTCCGGCGACCCAGTTTTTCCGATTTTCCGACTACTCATTTTTCCGGTGAACCAGTTTTCAGACGAGGTAACACTCATTTACCATTTAAATTGTTGTTTTTATTTTAATATATAAAAATGTTATAAAATATATATTTGTTATAGAAATTATTAGTTATAGAAAATAAATGTTAAAAAATATATGTTTGTTAGAAAATATATGTTGAAAAAAAATGTTAAAAAATATATGTTAGAAAATATTAGTTATAAAAATGTTATAGTATAATGTTATAAAATATATGTTTGTTATAGAAAATATATGTTAGAAAATATATGTTAGAAAATAAGTGTTAGAAAATATATGTTAGAAAATATTAGTTATAGAAATGTTATAGTATAATGTTATAAAATATATATTTGTTATAGAAAATATATGTTAGAAAATAAGTGTTAGAAAATATATGTTAGAAAATATTAGTTATAGAAATGTTATAGTATTATAGTTAGGAAATATATGTTTGTTAGTTTGATTGTAAGAACTTTGTAGAATATGATTGTTAGAAAGGTTATGTTATTATAGTTAGAAATGATATGATTCTTAGAAATTAAATGATTTTTAGGAATTATTGGTAGTTAGAATTATTGTTTAAAATGTTATATTATTATAGTTAAAAATTTTAAGATTGTTAGAAATTTTATGGTTATTGTTAATATGATTGTTAGTATTATGTTAGAAAACACTTGTTAGTATGATTGTAATTGTTAATATAGTTGTTATTAGGTTAATATTAATGTTAGAAAAGAAGGTTTGAAAAATAAGTTGCAAAAATGTGGTCATTTTAGGTATAATAAGTTTGAAAAACAATTTTGTGTCCAAAATATGTTAATTTAATTTGCGCATTTTTTTTGACATTTATGATTGTTTATATTATTTTATAAGTTGTGTATAACTTATGTAGGTTAAAATGGTTGCCCTTAACGGCGGAGATGGAGGCAATGACCCTCCAAATTGGGGGTGGAACCCCGAATGGGGCTGTAGGCGTACGGGTGGTAAGTATATATATTAATGTATTAAGCATATAAATATTATATATATATATGTATATATATATATTTGTTATTTTATTTTGTTTTGCAGGTATTAGCACAGGGATAGTTGCCGCTGTTAACAATGATCTGAAGCGAGAGTTTCAGAATTCCAGACGCCGTATATCTCTTATGCTTAATAACGATCTTAGTAGGTGGCAGGCCATCGGGGACCACGCCAAATGGTACAAGAGCTATTTGGGGACCTATGTCGCTACCGTCCCACATATTTACGAGTCGTGGGATCAGGTTCTCCAACCCATCAAGGAAGGATTTACTGACTGGCTTCTGGTATAAAACATTATTTTTTACAATTTAAATACGTCATTAAAAAAATAGGGTAGATGCTAACTATTACTACAAAATTGCAGAGACGGTTCTACTTGGAACTCTATCTAGATCACCCAGAAACTCACCCCTTACGAGAGGTCGTGACTAAGATGATTCGTCAGGATGCCCTGAAGAACTACAGGGACAAAAAATCAAAATTCAAAAAGACTTGGTTCACCGACAGGGGTGGGTCACAGAGGCTGGCAGAATTGGAGGGTCAATCGTCGTATGGAATACCTCCACAGGTCTGGAGTTATCTACTGCGTTACTGGACCAGCGAGCACCGGATGATTGCTGCCCAAAGAAACACGAATAACAGGCATGGACAAGATAATCTTGTCAGTACTCACGGTCGGCAGTCATACGCTCAGCGTGAATGGCGTTACGCTGTAAGTTATACGTAAATATTTATATCCGCATATGTATATATATATATAGAGAGAGAGATACAAATACATATATATAACTTTGATTAATGTACATACAGGAAGATAATGAGGGGCGACGTGAGGAGCCGCCTGAGTTCTATTTGCGGGCCCACACGAGACGAGATGGGACGGTGCAGGACGCAGCTATGCCCATTTATGTAAGTTCTCACCCAACACTTAAATTCGTAATTTTTTTGTAAATTTATATTAAGTATAACTAATTGGTAATTTTTTGTAATTTTTTGTTCATGTGGTACAGGAGCGGCTTGTTGATACCCACCATAGACTTTCCCAAGTGCCCAATACCCCACCTACGCAGACATTTGTGGATGCTTTAGGGACCCGATCGGGACATACTCGTGTGGTTGGGCGTGTCGTTAGGGGAACACGAGTTCTGAATGTGCCCCTCCCAGTGGATATAGAGGAACCTCTCCCAGCCCAGCAGTCACCGTCCTTTAATGTGAATAATATGTTCGCCCCGGTGAGCCCTTGGAGCCAGGCATCATTCCAGGCCGGGCCTAGCACGTCATCATCCCAGGTTGGGCCTAGCACGTCACGGGCCCACACACAGCGGTTGGGTACTAATAGTGATAGTGATTAGTTTTTATTTTTTACGAACTTGTTCGTTTATGTTTGTATTCATGGTTTAACTGAAGTTCGATTTCCTTTTATAATCTTTTTTTTATGATTTGATCATTTGTTTTTTTTATGATTGTAACAAATTCGATGATAAAAAAAAAAAATTTTAAATTATAAAAATATGATCCGATGCACCTTATCCAGAGACTGGGTGTGAGTCCCTAGGTGCCACGTGGCACCTAGGGACTCACACCCAGTCTCTGGATAAGGTGCATCGGATTCCTATTTAAACCTTCCGGCCACATTGCATGTTCTCTGCATATTTTTTTCATTTACCCTATTTAAATCATCCGTCGATCACCATCTCCTATCAACAAAACTAATGGCTTCTTCATCGTCATCTGGGCCATCATCACCACCTAGGGTAACATTTCATGCATTGAAAGCGTAATGTACAGAGGATATAGACGATGGGTATCAACTTTACAACAAAATTAATGATTGTAAACTTGTTTTGGAACAACGAAAACTCGAACATAAGAAGAAAATCAAAGCAATACGGAAAATGGGTAGCAAAACCATTATAAGTGAAGATATGCATAGCGAATATCTTGAATCAACATTACCAAAGATCGAAGAAATAACCTCCCACCTTGACAAATTGCTAAAGTTGGTTGACAACAAAATCGACTTTGCAACATATTATAAATTGTAAATTGAAGACGGTTTCCGTTAAAAAGTTTATGTAGTATTTTATCTAAGTTTTATATAGTTATCTAAGTTTTATATCGTTATCTAAGTTTTATATCGTTATTTTGAATATGTATAATTTTTATTAAAATTTGAATTCAAGTTTGAATATGTATTATTTTAATATAAGTTTATATTTGACTATGATGCTTTGTCCGTAAACCATCGAATAAATTAGATAATATAAAAAATATGTACAATAAAAAAAATACACAATACTATACATCTTTGATACACGTTTTAAAAACATACAACCTATATACAACATCGAACGAATTTAATCATTTATTACAATAGGAGGCCCAGGTGGTACTCTTGGTATGTTTGCATACATCCAATTTTGATACGCTTGTTCTTGATTTGCGTACATTGATGCTAGTCGACGTGCAGGACCGGTTGCGTGGAAATCCCACTCTGGATTCTTGTAAGCCATTGGGTGCCTGCTAATTGCACTGCAACAAAATGGTTTTCGCCATTTATGAGAGCAATACTTATCGGTTGCTCGAATAGCAGTTCATCCAAGCCGTGATGCATCAGGAATACTGTGCGGGGGTCATGTAGGCTTATGCAATTGATTATTATACCCAACTTATTGGCGAGAAGGATATGGAACCACACTTTACTCATCCAATGCTCTCTGGGTCGGCTTCTTCCATAATAAGATGTTCGCAGCGCCTCTAACATGCGGGTGCCCTCAGTTTGCCCAAACATTCGCATATACCCATCGAGGTCAGATTCATACTCCGCGAGCATCTGCGTACGAACCCACTCTGCACCCATCTCCTCATCTAGCCCCAAAGCAACAACGGTAGCTCGAAATCCACAATTACCATCTTCTTTAACATTCTGTGCGCCGACAACGTATGGGCGTATGTACGATGGTAGCTCATCTAGTACCCAATCGTAATTTTTGGACAAACTGGCGTTATATGGTTCCGCAACATACCCAACCCAACTGGCCGAGGACTGTGCCTCTGACTCTGGATCTGACACCTGCTCTTGCGTTGTTTCATATATGGGTGCATAGTTAGGTTGTGGCGGTGGTGCCCGAACAAGTCATCAACAAAGTTGGAATATGGTTGCTCAAAGTTGACCCCATAGGACGGGTCCCCGAAGCCATATAATTTTTCGAAAATGTAGGACGTTTCCCCGACGCTATATACTTTTCCGACCCCGTAGGATTGGGTTGGGTCCCCGAATGTATATATATCATCAAGACCTGGATATGGGTGTAGGTTTCCGAAAAAGTCAGGATTATCTTTGACCCACTCTGTCTCGGAGTGGGACTGCTCCCCGAACAAGTTTCGTCTCTCGGGATAACGACAAGATTGGGACGGCTCGTACATACTGTGTCGCGCACCCTTTAGGTCATCAAAATAATCATGTGTCTTGTCAAACCGTGATGTGGTGGGCGCGTACTCACTTTGTTTGGCGGGTTGCGCAGGTGGGGGTTTGTTCAGATCGGGCACCTCGTCTTCCCTCGGTCGACTGGACTTGGATTTTCGAAGCCCAGGTGGGTTTTTGTTGAGATCCGGCACCTACACCATTAGTAAGAATCAATTACCTAAACTGAGGTAGTTATATATGATGTATTTTTTTAATCAGCTCGAAAAATTTATGATGTATTTTGTATACCTTTGGCGGCTTTTGTTTCGGCCCGACTGGTCTTCCGCGTGTGCTTTTCTAAACAAGAAGATATTTCACTAGTGTCTTACCGGGCTTAAACATAACCTTAATCTTTGACAACCAATGTTTCTGTTGGGCCTTGGGTTGCTCAACCAAGAAATTCGTAAGACCATCTACGGCTTTATGGACATCGTCTTCATCGTCTTCGTCTTCTACGCATGTCCACGGTGTTAAGTCAAGCATTCTCCAAAACGGGTCTATCACATGAGACTGAATACGAGTCCCTGCATTTTTTTGATATCAATAAGTACACGACATTATGTCCTTATGATGGAAAAAAAATGTAATAAAACATACTAACCGCGCTGCATGTACTCGGCAATCTTGCAGGCACATGGTAGCCCGCAACTAGACTGAACCTTGCACCCGCATTTTTTTACGTCTTTTAAGGACTTTGTCTAAGCGTACGATTTCACCAGCCATGATGTCCAAAGCTTTATGTGAAACCTTTCGCAACATGTCCTTCATACAGTTGTAGTTATGACTCCCCTTCCGGGTCCCGTTGCTGTACCCCAGTTGGCCCCTTATTTCTGTCTCTTGACCGATCAGGACAGAATCAACACATTGCAGGATTCTAGTAAATGTGCATTTCCCCCTCAACTCTTCCTTTAGTAGGTGGTGCTCGGCCTAGACTCTGTTTGTGGTGTGGTTCTGGTAGTTGAGGTGTTCATCGACCCAACATGACACAAACTGCTCTCGGTACGGGGACAACCAATTGTCGATCAGGTACTTGTAAACGCCTGGGAAAGCTGCCAATTTATTCTTTAACTCCTTCTCGTATGAATTAAACTCGTCAAAAGTCCGAGATTGATAAACTTTTTCCCACCAGACGTTAAGCCTGTCAATGTTAACATCTTTCTTCATCCGCAATGTCGGTTCGCAGTGTTTGATTATGTTTTGCCATATGTGGTACCTACATAGCAGGTGTTTCACTTCCGGCATAACAACCTTCAAAGCTCTCATCAGGGCCAGCTCCCTGTCAGTAAGAACGACACGAACGGAAAAGCTTTCAACAAGGGTGGACTTGAGACATCGTAACACCCATTGATAATTCGCCTCCTGCTCATTTACAATAAACGCATACGCTAAACTGAAGGTCTTGCCCGTTGAAGTCACACCGACGATCTCAACTAGCGGCATGTTGTAGATGTTGGTTTTGTATGTGGAGTCTATTTCAATAACCTAGGGAAATAGGGTCATTGATGTTGGATGCATGAAAAACAGGTTCTCCAAACGTCCATTTTTGATATTTGTGGTGAACTAGTAAAAGTAGCTTTTCTCCTACAACAGTGAGAACATAACCTGCGAAAAGTGAACAAGATATAGTAAATAAGTCACTTCCAACAACTTAGTACATAATCACTAATTTGATGTTTGTACCTACATTGGAGTACGCCATGCTTGGCCCGACCTCCGTCTCGATTTCAGGAAGTTGGTAATGTCTCCTCTCCGAGTCAGGTTTTCCAGAAATTCAAGTTTGAGGTTTTCAGGATCTGACGTGGGTACAAACCACGATCCGATTGGTTCCCCACATATTCCTTTTCTTTATCCGTCATCCGTCTCGCGTACGCATTCCCTTGCAGATCGGTAGTTGGATCATGATTGTGTCTCCAGTCCTTGACAGTTACCCTCCAACCACCATCACGCCCAAGGTGACCTATTAAAGTGAAGAGATAACCCATCTTGGTGGACCGTTTGGGTGGCCCAATTAACCTTGCATCGCGCGCTCCACCGTGGTGACATATAAGTGTCACTTTATTGACCACCTCTTTTGAGATTTTGTTCGTCCGCCATATGACTAGAACATAACCCAACTCCATTGTTGTTCTTTGAGCCCACTCCATCAATTCTTCAACGGAACCGAACACCTTGTCGGTTTCTAAGTCCCCAGCTTCGCATTCAATTCACCGTCTGCATCAGGTTGCTCAAACACATTATCCGACACTTTAATACGTACGTTTTCTGGGTCTACCCAAATATCCTCCAAACTATCCATCTGAAACAATTCAAGTAAACATCTAGTTCATTAACTATCTATACTCCTTATTAAAGATTATACACCCTCTCAAAATGGAAAGTGTTACCAAAATGTCACATGCGAAATTATCAAAATGTCCTTAATAAACACCCCACCATGGAAAGGTTTTTATAAATTACCAAATTTGCCCTAATGAATTAATTTACATCCTAAACTCTTATCTTGCTAATTTACATTTTAAGTCCTTATCTTATAAAATAGTTCTATTATCTTAACATCAACTTACACCACTCGACATCAATTGTCGATGTCATCACCACGCGTCACCAACCCACTATACCGTCGTCGCCGTTACCGCCGTCGCATTGCGCGGGTACCATGCTCGTTCATAATATACGCATATGTATAATATCTATATTTATATTCATAATATATATATATATATATACATACACGTATACGTTAATATACCTGTGCTAAATATAATTGGAATATGACTTTGAAAACGAAATTTGTGAATGAAAACGACTGAAAACGAAAGTTATGCGTATGAAAACTAAAAGATTGAAAATGAAAGTTATGCATATGAAAACTAAAAGTTATGCGAATGAAAACGACCGCTACGAAATACACAACTTATACTGCAGAATCAAGATAGGGTTTTCTTATCTTGAATGGTGCGAATAACGATTTCCGAGACTTCCTAAACGTGAATTGTCAGAGGGGGCCCCACTATTAGCGGCGACGTCGCCACTAATAGTCTGGTAGGGTTGACCGTTGACCTGGTGGTGTTATCCTGTGGCATCTCTCTATCAAAGATATAAATGTAGTCTTGAAATCCAAAACTGTCATGCTATAGTAACATGTAAGTTATCAAATTTAGACTCCAGCTCGTTTTGGATTTATGCCTTTTTGTTGTGGAATATGAGTTGGCATGTTCAGCCACATAAGCCCCTCTCCGATCCAAACAGTTTGGGTGAGCCAGTAGAGAGTTTTATACTTTATGATTTTTTTTAAAAAGAATGGGTTCGAATCTTGCTCAATGCAATTGTGGTGAGGGCCTCAGCAACATATTAATCTATACATGAATGGGCGATAGAAATCGAACTCGACATGAGCATATCAAAATTAGGGTATTACTCGTTTATTCGTTCTGCTTAATTAATAAAAGCTTTATATATACAAAATAACGTCACATTAGTAATTCTAACTCGATATACAAACTAACACATTTATTACAACAATACCTCATTATTTAATTTTGTGTCGTTTTCTTTTAAAAAAAAAGGCATGATTAATACGTACTCCGTCACATATTAAATGTCCAATTTTGACTTGTCAAGTCTTATGTTTTAAACTTTGACCGTAAAAATATTTGTCTATATTAATACTTCATATAAAATTTATGGATGGATTGAGTTTTCAATGTACTTTTCATTGATATAACTTTCGTTAACTATCGAATAACACAAAAAGAGATATTTATGGTCAAAGTTGTAAGCAGAAATTGACAAGTCAAAATTGGACATTTAATATGGTACGAAGGGAGTACATGATGTGTATTTTCTAGTTTTAAATTTATATCACGAAATACCTAGTAACTGTCTACTACACACTTGCGGGCAGTGTACCCGTTCGTATGCAATATAGTAACCTGGTAAGTACGAGGTCGAACACAAGGACTTTGTAAGCAATTGTTACAATAAAATGATTCAGATTAAAGGAGGGTTTTGTGGCCGAATTGCCACTTTGCAAGAGTTAGTTGAAAAGTCAGTAATCCCGTAGGATTAATCGCAAGAGAATATTTTGTTGTTGAATTTCAAACAATAATTTAAAAGGACACCCACTTGGATCAGCTCACATGCCGATCATCGGGTCTAAACATTACTTGCATTTGTTGAACGACTCAAAAGATAGACAAGACGAACTTCCGTTATACTTGACACTTTAATTGTTCTAAATATAGTTATCGCTTCCGCGTTTAATTTCTATCCAAAACAATTAAGCATTAAGATCCTGAGTTGATTTTCACGATTTAACCTATAAAAGCTTTCTTCCGAACTGCTTATTCACCTAATCAGATTCCTCTATCATAAGTGTTTACACATTCAAAATGAATTTAATTGTTTAAAAATCTTTATCGTTAGTTTCTTCCGAACTCCAACGACTTTAGGTTAATTATGGACCTATCAACCTTTTCATAAATCAATTTACAATGACATAGATTTCTTCCGAACTTCTAATTACAATTATCAATCAATAAATTTAAAAGATAAAAACAATATTTAAACTCAAATAAATATGGATCTTTGATTAAACATAAAAATCTTGTTCAACGATTGCAAGTAACATTCAAAACGACCCTATGACATGTTTACTACCCAAGCGGGTGTTGAAGGATTTAGCTACTCATAAATAAAAGATAAAAACAAACAATAATATATGAAAACATATTGTACCGAATGTTGAAATCGTTTGAGAATGATAAACAATAGCTAAATAAATCTCCAATCGTTCTAGCGATCTTCAAAGAATGTTTGTAGATGAAAAACCCTTGAAAAGATGCTAAAAATCGGCTGGAATGCAAAAGTTAGGGTTTTGGAATGATTAAGCAAGCTATTTATAAGTTTCCAAAAATCTGCCCAGATTCGGACCTAGTTGCGGGGCAACTAGGTCTAGCTTCGTGTTGACTTGTTGACGTCCAATGATTTAAAGCTGAAGGTGTTGCGGGGCAACTCCATAAGTTGCGGGGCAACGATTCTCCTCTGTTTTCCTATTGCGGGGCAACTCCCCACTTTCCAGCTTTGACTTTCATTGACTTTCTGCTATCTTCATCCAAACGCTTCAGGAATCATCCGTTAGCACTTATTTCACCTCAATAATGTCGTTTTCTCCAGATTTACGCTTAAACACCTGTCAGTAGCCTGAAACACTAACAAATACCATAAACGCACCAAATGTATACAAAAACGACTTATAAACCATGCTAAAACAACTATATTCATTGTGGGAAATGGGTCTAAAATACGACATATCAGTACAATATTTAAAATTATACATTAATTAGGTCTCTCTTACTAAGACCCCTTCCTATATTTTTTTCCTCACCTTTTCCTCAGTCACGTCAGTTTTTCTCTCTCCAAGAACTACCCCTCACACTCAGGAAACTCTTCCTCAACAAAAAACATTAAAAAAAAACTCCATCTATCTCTCCCAATCTCTCTCTTCTAGACCCACCTTTCTTCGTCCAACTTGTTCTTAAATAAGAAGGGATGTTTTGGACGGGCATGAACGAGCCCGTAGCATTAAGGCCCTCGAGGAAGAGGTCCATGACGAGCTCGTCATGGCCTTACTACGAGCGGCCTAACCCAAACCTTTCATCCATCGATCACTCGTCGACGTAGTCGTCAAACCAAAGCTCCATATTAATGCCTCCGAGTGACAAAGCCGGTGCCAATCGCGCGTGTCTCCAAACTATGGCTCATTATCAGATAGTACAACGACTCCAACGCCCCGTTGGCCAGGAGTGTTGTAACATCATTATCTATCAAAATTCCAAGTGTGATTTTGATGACATGGCCATGTGGTCTTCGGACATGAGTGTGAACACAATTTAACTTTTCTGCGTGCCAATTGTCTCACTAATAAGTCATGTAGATTTTGCTATCCTTGAATATAGTATGGGTCCACACTTTTTTCCAGTAACCGTGTTCTTTTTATTCACTTATGACCAAAATTTGATTAAAAGATTTGGAATTTAGTAAGTTTTTTTTATATTTATAATGAAAAGATATTTGTGATGATTAAAAAAGATATTTATAATGAATTCAAAATCTAAGTTTTATTTCAAATATTTTACGATTAGTATTAAAAAAAACTAAAAATTTTTAACTTCATTTTAAACTTTTCAAATCTTTTATTGTATTACTACATACAATAAAGACATTTATTTTTTTAGACCAACTCATTTTTAAAAATATATTTGATAGAAATGAGCATGAAACTAAAATAAATGTAAAAATTTATACAAACAAGTGAAAATACATGCATATAAAAATAGGATATTAACAAATATTAACCAATTAATATACCATTTGTCTAGAAAATACTACTTGTAATAAATAATAATAAATACTTGAAAAGGAGAGTAGATTACACTAAATATATATATTTATATACTAACAAAAAATGAAGTCAAGGCTAATACAATATTGTGGAGCTCACTTAATGACACTTGTCATATTTTGATTGATTATTTTTCTTTCTTACTAAGAATGTTAGGTAGTAAGGATTTTATGACTAAAATAGTAAAAAAAAAATTAGGTGTCTAAAATTAGACATGCACCTTCAAAATTGACCATTTACGTAATTTTCTCTTTGTTTAACTCGAGACATGCATATGTTGCAGAGTTTTGATATAATACTATTTATTCTATCATATAAAAAGTTATGAAACAAGTTCGTTAAACTCTTTAGAACTTATACGATACTGACTTTTTTCTAACTTTTCCTGTATTAACTTAGTTACATATATAGCTAAGCTGAAGTAAATCAATAGCGATAAGTTGATGATTAAAACAAAAATGGTACTAACTATATTTTGGAAGAATAGGTGTGAACAGGGAATAGTAATATTTAGAAAAATAAATGAAAAGAAAAAATTGGATTGAATTGAAAGGAAAATAACTAAATGAATAGTAGGCATTATTTATGAGGATCGTCAATTTGTCATCACACGATCAGAGTGTGACTTTGTGTTTTGACAGGTTGGAACATATTTGCCTAGCCACTTGGTATTGCCTCATCCTCTGTCGTATTTTGTACTTTTTTTTCCTGTTTGTACATGAAACTGAGATTAGGTTTAGAAGGAAGATGATGGGTGCTTTTGGTTGTTTGTTGGTGATTCCCCGAAGGTAAAGTGAATCTCTTTATGCCAATTGATGTATGTGTATATCTTGTTTGAGCATTCCAAGGATCTGATTGGTTATGTCGAGGGTGTGTTGTATATGAAATGGCGCCTCATCACATCCCTTTTATATGAACATCTTAGGCTTGGGAAATAGGCCAAGATTTAGGGTTTTCTCCAAGGGATATTATTTTCATAAATACCGGCCTTTTGATAGGAACAAATCTCTATTTTATAGGGAAACAATTTATATCCTTTTTAATCTTTCGTGCATCCTTTGTTACGCGCGACCTTCGTGACACGCTTCGTGACTCAGGCAGGGTGTGTCATCAATATCTAAATAAGCAACGAACAACGTAACACCACCAGGGCAAAAAGGGTAAACCCGACCAGGCAACATTTGCGGCGACGTCGCCGCTAATGCTGCGGTGCCCCCATGTCTGTAATGTCAAATCTGGCAGAGAATTAATGGACCCCCTGTCAGTAATGTAAATCTGGCAGAATATTAGCGGCGACGTCGCCGCTAATGTCCTGGTCGGGTTGACCTTTTTCTGGTGATGTTACCGTGTAAACAAGGAGGAAATGAAATTCTATTCTTGTTATACTACAATTTGATGAGTAAAATTACTTATGTCTATACTACAAAAGTACAAATGGATAGCCATGTACATGTACTACAAAAATGAAAATAACTTACGAGATTACTCACCTTTTAAGTAATATGGGGGATTCCATAACACAAGAACAATATTAAAATTGGATACCTTTGATCTTTCTAAAAGTAAAAATACTTTATGATTACATCTTAGCAATTGTTTCAAACAAGCAGATAGTGTCCGCGCTTCTCGCTTCATCTAATAAGTTTGAATATTGCTTTTAGAAAAGAAAAGAAAAAAAAGCGTAAGGGCCTATGTATTTCAAAGATTTTACTATTTTAGAGTTAATTGTAAGATTCGTCCCCGTGGTTTATTCATTTTCGTGGTTTACATCCTGCTCAAAATTTTTAGCCAAATACATCCAAACTAGTCTAATTAGTTGCACGTTTCATCCTTTTGGCTAATGGCGTTAGATTACCACTGTTAAGTTGTGTCACGTGCTCGGCATGTGAGAGCATTTTTGTATTTTTAGAGCCAACCACACACCTGTCATTTTTCCTTTATTATTTTACTCAAATAAATAAAAAACATTAATTAAAACAGTAATTCATCACCTGAGTTTTTCAGTCCCAAATCTTTCCTTTGTTCTATATTCACCACCAGATTTAATACTAACAACATCACCAAAATTGCAAAGGTTTTTGGTCATGTAGGTTTTTGGCAAATCATTAGCTTCTTGGCAAGGTTTTTGGTAATACACCTTCTATTTTGACAAAGCTTTGACAGAAATTGGCAAAATTCTACTGGACACGTGACATTATACTATTGGTTAAAAACCTTGCCAAACATTGCTAAAAATTGAAAAATTGACACTACACTCTTCTTCTTACAAGTTTACCCTTAAAACCAAGTTATAAAGCTCCATATATTTGGGTTTATACCGTCTCGATCTCTTCCAATACACCCACAATCACAAGATTTTCTCCATAATATTCACTCCACAATCTCATATTACATTGGGACTAGTACTTCAAAATGTAAACGACTTTACACGAATTGTTATAGTGTATATCGAATTTTAATCTTATGTATTGTATTTAATGAACTTTCAAATCTTGTACATTGTATGTATTCGACCAATCAAAAACTTACAAGTAGCAGTGTATGTGTTTGTCACATATACTCAGATACATAAGATGCATATAATATGAAAGCTTGTCACATACAATGCACATGATTAAAGTTCAATATAAATCATGACAATTTATCTAAAATAGTCTTTTGCAGGGACGACTTTACGATGGGGGCAGTGTGGGCAACTGCTCCCACTCCAATTTTGGTACAATGTAATTTTTTTATATTATGTGTATTATTTATACTTTTGCCCTTGAAAAAATAAAAATAAAAAAGAAATACATATGGTGTGTCGACGCTGAAAAAAAGTGAGGGTCCTTGGGGTCATTTTATAATTTGAATACTTTTACCTTTAACTATTGTAATTTCTATAAATAATAGAAAAACACATCGGGGTATGATTGTATGAAGAACATGAACTTCTTGCTCTCTTTCACCATTGGATCTTTTACTAAAAATCATTTATTATTGTGTGAGTGTGGAGGCTAAAGTTAAGAAATTAAGAGATTGAATGCAACTTTGAAGTCATTGTATGAGAATAAGAAATTGAAAATGTGACGGTAGATGATGAATTGATGATATACAATGTAGAAGACGAAAAAGAAGAGGGCGGAGAATACTATGTCAACAATATTGGAGTGTAGTATGGCTTCTTATAGCCTTATACTATAGGATAAAAACCTATAGTTTTATATGACATTTAGCTTTTATCTTTGTATATTATAAATAAATCTATACTCTTATATATATAAAGTAAAAAGTTTTATATAACGTAATTTTTCGCTACCAAAGACCGACATTCATGTTAAAGAAAGACGACACTCAGCTAAACTAAACTCGGCTTCTCAACACCAGCCTAATTTGACTAAACCCGACATTAGGAAACGAAAATCTTTTAAGAAACCCATTTTCTATTCTTGAGACAAGACAAAAAATCTTTTTTTTTTACATTCTTGGATTCTTGATAAGTATGCCAAACAAATTTAATATTTGCCCCCTTTCCAAAAATATCCTGGCTCCGTCCCTGGTCTTTTGGATACCACGCAGTCACGCACCATTTGACCTTCCAGTGCTTTGAATCTAACGGACTCAAAGCAAATTTTGGCGCGTATTTATATCTAGAAAAAAATGTCACAAATGGTCCCTGTGGGTTGTCACTTTAGCGTTTTGCCCCCTGTGCTTTTTTTTCCGTTGTTACTGGTCCCAGACTTTTTAGTTTTCATTGCCAGAAGCCCATGCCACTAACTTCTGTTAGTTTTAGCTGTTAATTGTGTCATGTGCGATGCACATGAGGGTATATTGGTCAACTCTATCCTTTTCCTCATCTATATCAATCTTCAATCATCATCATCATCTTCATAAGCATCATCAAAAACCCAGATCATCATCAAAATCTTCAATCACATAACCCACAACTTTTAATAATTTATTATAATAATTTTATAGCTATAACCATAATTTCTATTTATCCGAAAAAAATTATAACATCAATAAGTAATTAAAATCCCAACTCATATCACATATAAATACATATTGATAAATATAAAATTAAACATATAATGCTACTAAAAGAAGAAGAATCCAAGGATGTTAAAAAATAAATATACATATCTTGATTTTAACAAAAACGCCACAACGATCATATACGCTATCAACATGAATTACCTAATCCCATCAACAAGTACAATCTTTCTTTTACTTGTCCAATAAATCTATCTTTCTTTAATGAAACAAATCAAAAACCAAAGCAGAAGTCCTATAAGAAATTAGAAACTATAAACATACACTCATATAATAGTCACATATTGCTTTTGAAACTGCCGAATTTAGCCTTGAAAATAAACTGATTTCATGAAGGCATTTTATCGAACACCTAGTGTGAAACTTTCTACCACTTATTTCTCTATGAAATTGGACCTAATGATTTGCTCAAATGCAAGAATCAACCAAAAGAAGAAGTAGGAGAGATTTATTTGCATTTTTATTTCAAGTTTTTGGTAATTTACCTTGTTCTTTGAGTTTTTGAAGCCTTAAACTATACATGGTTTTGATCTGACATACAAGGATGAACTGTTGCGTAGAAAAGAATCAACGTTGGATGGACCAGATTGTGAAGAACACCAAACGAAGAACACCAAAGGTTATTTGGTTCAACAATGGAAGACTTAAATTGGTGGGATCTTAGGGTGCTTTTTCTCTTCTTTTTTTTAATGGTTTTTAGGCATGATTAGATCTGAATTTGAGAAAATATAAAAGAATAAAAGATTGAAGATTGAAACAAGTTTTGGTGAAGAAATCAAAGTGTATCTCTTTCTCTCTCAATATATATATTATTATTATTATAATGTATAAAAATGTATAAAGTGTATACATATATATCTCCTTTTATCACGTATAGTCCCTGTGGTTGTAAAACGGACGATTATACCCTCGTGTGGCTAGCATGTGAAGCTTTTTAACGGCCATTTTTAACAGAAGTTAGTGACATGGGCTTCTGACAATGAAAATAAAAAAGCCAGAGACCAGTAGCAACGGAAAGAAAAACACAAAAGACAAAACGCTAAAGTGACAAACCACAAATACCATTTGTGACACTTATATCTATATTATGCAGCCTTCTTTTCACAAAGCTATATCTCATATGTAATACGGAGTATATACACACATGAATACCAAAAATCCAATCTTTATTACGAATATTAAAAATGGAAGATTCATTTCATTACTTAAATCCTCCAGTAAAACCCCATTATCTTCTCACCAGTCTTTAACAATACAAGAAATTGATCCATCTTCACATATTGATTTATTAAAAAAATCCCCAAATGATAATAATGGATTATATATATTAGATTTAATTGATCAAGGTTTATTACAACTAAATGCTAAATTGTACACCCAATTGCTTAATAAATGTACCCTATTAGGTAAAATTAATGAAGGGAAATTAGTTCATTATCATTTTAACAAGTCAAGATATAAGCATCTTGTTGTGATACAGAATTGTGTTTTGAATATGTATGCGAAATGCGATTATTTAGATGATGCACGTAAGGTGTTTGATGAAATGCCTGTGAAAGATATGGTGTCTTGGACTGCTATGATTACTGGGTATTCTCAGAATGATAAGGCGGGTGATGCGGTTATGTTGTTTTCGGAGATGCTTAGGGTTGGGTTGAAGCCGAATGAGTTTACGTTTTCTAGTGTTTTGAAGGCGGCTGGGGCGAGAAGTGATGAAAGGGAAGGGGAACAGGTTCATGGGTATTGTTTGAAGTACGGGTATGAATCGAATGTTTATGTTGGGAGTACGGTTTTGGATTTGTATTGTAGGTTTGGGAAGATGAAAGAAGCGTATTTTGTGTTTGATCGGATGTTGGATAAGAATGAGGTTTCGTGGAATTCGTTGATTGGTGCACATGCTAGGATGAATGAGGGAGATAAAGCGATCCTGATTTTTCGAAAGATGCAAAGAGAGGAGTATAAGCCGACTCATTTTACTTATACGAGCATTTTTAGTTCTTGTGCGAGCACTGGGTCACTGGAGCAAGGGAAATGGATCCATGCGCACTTGCTCAAATCGGGTCTTAGGCTTATTGCTTACGTTGGCAACACCCTTCTTGATATGTATGCAAAATCAGGTAGCTTTGATGATGCTATACGTGTGTTTGATAGGCTTGTTAAACCAGATGTGGTTTCGTGGAACTCTATGCTTATTGCATATGCACAACACGGGTTAGGACTTAAAACACTAGAACTTTTTGAGAAAATGATGAAAACTGGAATCATACCAAATGCGATAACTTTTTTATGTGTTCTCACTGCTTGTAGTCATGGTGGACTCTTGGAGAAAGGTCAACATTACTTTGAAATGATGAGAAAATATAAAATAGAACCCGAAATTTCTCATTATGCCACCATGGTTGACTTGCTTGGTCGAGCCGGTCAACTTGATCGTGCTGTAAGTTTCATTAAAGAAATGCCGATTGAACCCACTGCAGCCTTATGGGGTGCTTTGCTTGGTGCCTGTAGAATCCATAAAAATATGGAGTTAGGCACTTATGCTGCTGAACGTGTGTTGGAACTTGATCCTTATGACTCAGGAACCCACATTTTGCTTTATAATATTTACGCAGCTGGTGGTAAATGGAATGAGGCATCAAAAGTTAGAAAGTTTATGAAAGAAATTGGGGTTAAAAAGGAACCCGCTTGCAGTTGGGTGGAGATCGAAAATTCTGTACACATGTTTGTGGCTAATGATGAATTTCACCCATTAAAAGATGAGATACATAAAATGTGGGAAAAGATTGGTGAAAAAATTATGGAAATTGGGTATGTTCCGGACACCAGTCATGTTGTTTTGTTTGTTGATGAACAAGAAAGAGAAGCAAAGTTGCAATATCACAGTGAAAAACTTGCTTTGGCGTTTGCACTCTTAAAGACGCCACCAGGGTCTACCATTAGGATTAAGAAGAACATCAGAGTGTGTGGTGATTGTCATTCTGCTTTCAAGTTTATTTCACGGGTGGTTGACAGAGAGATTATTTTAAGAGACACAAATCGTTTTCATCATTTTCATCAAGGATCTTGTTCTTGTGGTGATTATTGGTAGGTTTTAGATTGGACCTGTAAACTTGTTTCATGAGATTCCTTTTTTCCTTAAATTATTGATACTAATTGCTGCGTAAGATTTATGTATAGTCTCATCATCTCAGTTTTCTTACACTTATCGCCGTATTTGTTATATTCTTTTTTAGTGAATATATAAAAGTTAATACGAGTTCTTTCTATAGACTATCACATTTCGTCTTTGTAAATTAAGCTTGCAGCATGTTTGTTAATTGTCATCTTGCCATGTATGATGTATCTGTTCCACAACAGTTCTGTCTATGGTAATCGACATGAAACTGAATAAAGACCATTTTTCTTGCTTTAATTTCTTCATTGCTCAACTGCTGTGAGTTGAAATTTTCCCTCATAATTCAGCCTGGGATTGACCTTCCTGTTGGTCAACTTTTTTCTACGGTGTTTGTATGTTTTTTCTGCTACTGTAGGGTTCTTGGTTCATAACTTATTTCTAACCCTAATAGGGTTTGCATAAGAAAGGAAATGACATCTATAATAGACTGTATTTAACTTTCGCATTCAAAGTTGCAAACTGTACTCTGAAAATTCTACCTATATAGTGTAGTTGGGGGGTTTATTTTTTCGTTTGCAAAATACGATCTCGGTCAGAAGCATACTTTTCATATTTTGTTTTTGTTGTCGAAGCGTTTGTTTTTGCAGTGAATATATAACAAAGTTACTTCGTGGATTTCGATCTTTTTGCGGAAATTACATTAAATCCAGGTTAGCTTGTTTGTGTCTGGATTTTGCTTTTTAGCATGTTGTTAGCCTGCTTCATTAGATAAATGCATCATTTGGTTGTCTGGGGCTCCTTTCATTTTTGGACTTTTGATGATGTTTAGATGATTGGATTGGATTGGATTGGAGAATAGGTACATGGTCATATAACATTTTTTATCATTATCAAAACAGTGTTTCCGCTTTGTAATTTTCTTACAGCCTTAAGTACTGTATATGGTAATTTATCAGTGGATTATCTGAAGTTCTGAACTTTGATGCAGTAATCCATTTGGTCGGAATATGGCAAAAAGAACACTAAAATTAGCTTACCAGTCAAAACGAGTTACATACACTTTTTTACCATTGTGTTGCTGCTATTTAGCTATTAGAACCAAACCAAAGTTCATATATTTTAGACCATGACATGCTGAGGATAAAAAAAACAATACTTACTGGTTCTTCATATTTATGGAAGTATATAATGTTTTCGAGTACTTAGAATGTCTAGCAATCGATATTGATCTTGGTAAATTTTCAATTTAGTTTCAACTTTCAACTCTAAGAATGTGTGCCAGAAGGCCAAGATTGTTGAATTGGGATGATGAAACAACATTGCAGTTTAAATAGCTAACCAGTAGTGGATTGGACTACTCAAGTTAAAGCAACCATAAATAACAGCTATGAACATAACTATTGTCAATTATTAGGCAAGGTATCTATAGCATATACAGTATTTCGTTTCCAAAGAGATTACAAAATCCATTTTACTTTATGGTATATTGTCCAAAATAACAACTTACTTTTTAGTTGATAAAAAAGGAACTGATATTTGTACCACAACTTTTAATGAAATTACCATAACTGCGCATTATATATTTGTACAGTATGCAGTGAAATTTGTAGGTTGTGGTAGATTTATCACTTTATGTGGTACATTTATCGTTTCCCGATAAAAAAAACCATGTTGGTTTCAAGAAACAATGAAAGCGAAGATCCGGTGTAACATTTTGTTATTTTAGCTATGTCAGAAATCTAAGTTCATATAGCATCTCATGTTTTACAGACCACGCCTTTGCCGAATTGGTCTATATTTATCTCTATATAGCATTTTGTTGGTTTTGGCTAAAACATAAATTGGAGTTTTTCTCTCACATGGATGGATGAAGTAAAAGGAGGGTGCCTCTTGGATGATAAAAGAGGCCTAAACGTTGATATCAAAGTGCACCAAATCAACATACATTTTTTAATTAAGTATTATTTTTTGAGGGTGTGAATGTTGGTTAAGGGTGGGTTAAGATATTACACTATACAATTGTACTAGTTTTTCAAACAATGGAATTTTTTTTTGTTTTGTTTTTCATATAAAGATTTTTTTTTTTTGAAGGTCTATGATTTTTCTCCGGTTTTTGAGTTTTCACATACACTATATTTCTATATTATTTAATTGGTTGTTGAAAAAACTTTGAGACTGTTTTTCCGATAGTTTTTTCTAACCATCTCCGACACATTTGGAACCTATGACTCAACTAGTCTATAAACTTATACAAGACGTCCACTTCACATAAATCGATCAAAATTCATAATATTGTAAGAAGTTTTCATCCAATTACTTTTTTTTCTTACGACATGACTTCTTCACAATAAGAAGAACCTTTACTAGTGGTTCACAGTTCCATCCTTTAACCAGTAATAGGCCTTCAAGTTGGTTGGGCCTCTATTGGGCTGAGCTAATTACAAAATGGCAATTTCGATATTAAACGAAATTTTATGGATACCTTCTGAAAAGAAACATTTTTGATTTGTTTAATGAAGATAGAAAGGCTTAGGAGAGACCACGTCGCCTACAATATAGACCATAAGAACCTCGTACTCCCTAATGTTTTTTTAATATTTTCTATCTGGGCCCATCTTGCTATATTCATTTCCACTGGGCCATTAAAAATATTTTTACCTTTTGAATGTCGGGGAAAACAATTATATTAAACTGTATTAAATCTTTTTGTATTATTTCTTATTTAATTAACTCCTTGGTTAGACGTTTATGATTTCTTAATTTTGTACTAATATTTACTTTAGTATTAAATAAAATAAAACGCATCGATCAGAATCGCTTTTTGTTTAAAAGGATATGATGTTGAAATTTAATACTAAGAGTGTAAATGGTTCTACTTACTTCGATACCCCGACAAGGTTTATATAGTTTATTAATTACTAGATTTACATCTACTTTACCTTATATAATCTAATTTGGGAATGTTTTAATTATTGTAAGGTTTAATACTTTCTATATATCTTAGGATTTTGCTAAACGAATCTTTTAGGGTTTTTGTTAAGGTGCATTAAATAGTTGTACACTTAGCATAAAATTCAAGGACGGGCTTTTGATATGAAAACGTACAACTTTTTTATACACGTTAAATAAAGCCCTAAGGGCTTCATTTAGTATTTTCCTTTATCTTAATATTAAAGATTTGTATTATGTTATTGGGTTGATAGCACTCTTCAATAAAGAGTTAAAAGACTTGTTCCTGGGAGACCTAGGCTCAAAACAACAAGAGGCAATGGTTTTACTTTTATTAATTGTCGTGTCTTCATACGGATTAACAAATGATACTGTATGTGTTCCTTTTATAAGGTATTGGGTGAGAGGACCCTTTAACGTATACTCGGTTAAGACAAAATAGCCTAGATCCTTCGTGGTGATATCCGATCCGCATATGTCAAAAACAATATATTTGTATTTATATCACTTTATATATTAATTATCTATATACTTTTTATTAAAAAAAAATACATATATATTCTTGATATACATATTATTAATTTATATGATCGTTATCAAAATGCCAAGATTGATCAACAATCAATTAGAAAAGTTGCGATCTTCATTTTTTTTGGGGAAAACCAAAGGACACGAAGAATCTGGTGTGGGTAAACTGGAAAACAGCCATGTCTTCTAAGGATGTTGGGGGACTTGGTATTGGTAGCTTGGAAGCTCTAAATCTTGCACTTCTATATAAATGGAGGTGGAGAGCGTTAGTGAACAATGAGTCCTTATGGTCGAGGATTGTCTCGGAGATGCATGGACAAGATTGTTTAATGTCGTTCAAAGGCAAAGGGAATGGTATATGGTCTAAAACATGCTCTTCTTTCTTCACGACACATATGCGCAGCTCCTTACCAGAATTTGTTCTTTCTTTACGAGTCAGAAATGGCAATAAAGTTCGCTTATGGAAAGATATTTGGTTAGAAGGCATTGCTTGCCTCTAGATTTCCAAGGCTATATGCGCTTGAAGTGGACTTTGTCCTGGCTTTCGTGGAGCTCTTACCGGGTGGGACGGGTGTGGGGGAGGGGATTGGATAGGTCCACGATATCCAGTCCCGAAACCCGTGATCCGACCCTTGCTGTTCTAAAAAAAAAAAAAAGTAAGCAGCAAACACAATCTCGAAGTTAATGCTGGTCTTGGAGGCGTCCCATGCGTGGTGGTAGCGAACAACAACAATTTTCTGCATGGACGGAGACAACACTCAAATTTGTAATGTAATTTTAGTAAAATGTAATTTTTCACAATTTAAATGGATGTCCAGTATGTTTTATAAGGGAGTATAGATTAAGAAAAAATAAGTAGGAAATAAATACAAATATTACTTTCGTTGTTATAAGCTTATTATTTGAAAGTCCACTTATCATCGAAATATTAATTTTGAAATAGATTTTTCATTGTGGGAATAAAGATTTTTATTAGAAGAATAAAGAAAGGTTTAAAAAAAAGTTTTCTCCATTTGAATATGTAAATGTGTAATACATTAATAGTGTAACTATTTATGAAAAAATTATTTTCTTATTTATGAAAAAATTATTTTCTTTCAAATTATTATATATATTTATCATAAACAACTAATATTGATAATCATAATAGTTATGTAGAAAAGATATTTTTACAAGCTAATCGTTTCCTAAAAAGTATACTTTTTGGGTTTCGTATATTATGATTTAATACGTTTTCATTTAATAAGACCTTGTCTGACAGTGGTCTTTATTTATTAAAAAAAATTGGTATTTTTAAAAAATGGATTCGTGTGGAAATTCCATGTGATAGTCCTAACGTGCTGGTCGATTGGATTCATCAGTCCAGCTACCAAAGAAGATATAAAAACATTATTGAAGCAATTTCGTTTGTTTGGTGGTGACCATTGTGGAAAAAAGGAACCATGCATATCGTCTTTAAGGGGAGGTAGGTTTCTATCAGTGAGATATTTCATTCGATTGTTACGACTTCTTTTTCTTGGATTTTCATTCGCTCTCATAAGGTTTCTATTCCTCGGCACTTATGGGCATGAGCCCGTCTTTATTGTTGTAATTGTTTTTTCTTTCCATCTTCGATGTCTTGCCGAAGATGTTATTTTTAAAGTTTGTCGTTTCAAAAAAAAAATGATCGTTATCAAATACTTTAGCAATATTAACAATCATATTTTTAGTATGGAGTTTCCTTATTTTGAGAACAATTTTTTTTAAGAACCATGAGAACTCTTAAATTATATATTTGTTCACATGTTTTTTTTGTTCATTCACATGTGAAATAATATATAAATGTATGTTGTTGAAGAATTTTTTTGAAGGAAACCTTCAAAATAGCCTTTTGTGAACTTGTGAATGAATTTGTTCACGTTTTCTGTTTAAATGTGACAAACGGCTATATATAAGGTTTTGAAAAAAACATTCTTCTTCAACATATATTTTTATAACGTTTCACATGTGAATGAGCAAAAAAAATATGTGATCCGATATAAAATTTAGGAGTTTTCACCGTTCTAAAAAACAAATAATTTCTTAAAATAAGGATCTCCTTTTATATATTCATATCTTAGGCAATCTATAACCTGCGCTTTGGCCACCATCATTTTTTGATGTACAAACTAAAGTTACTGTATTTTCATAAACTATAATTTATTTTTTTAAGAAAAGTTATTCACCACTATTAAGGCTGGCATAACAGGTCACACGAAACCTGTTAAGACACGGACCTGTTAAGACACGAACCTGTTAAAGTCAAACACGAACACGACCTGTTAACTAATCGTGTCATTTTTTTCAAACACGAACACGACACGAAAATTAACAGGTGCACATGTTAAGACCTGTTAAGGAACCTGTTAACATGTATATTATAAAATTCTTGACTAATATTGAAAAAAAAAACTTAAGGATACAAAAACTCTTACAAATCTCAACTATTTTATAGCGACAATAATCTTTACAATACAAAAGTTCATGAACATCTTACCTTATAAAAATCATATATCAAATCATAATATCAATTCTTGGTATTTTATATATATATGTATAATCTTAACATGTCTTAGCAGGTCCTAACAAGTCCGGATCTGTTAAGACACGAATCTTAACAGGTCTTAACAGGTCCGGACCTGTTAAGACACGAAATCTGTTAAGGTCAAACACGAAACCTGTTAAGAACAGGTCGTGTCGTGTCGTGTCGTGTCGTGTTAACAGGTTCCGTGTCAAAATTGTCAGCCTTAACCACTATGCATTGTGTATGGACACTTTTAGTGCATACAAATGTCTAAATACATTTTTAAATGTTTTATATGTAGAGAGAAATTTTATAATGACAAACAACTGCTTAGATACAAAGTTTACAAATTTATGTTAACCAATCTAATTATCTAACAAATGCAGAAAATATGGACACAAAACGGAAAGATAATTCTATTGGTCTTGAAAACCAAATAAAAAACATATACGTTGTTAAGAACGGTTTAACATTTCTATACAGTTTCATTTTTATCTATTATATATGTGTTTCAAACAAGTATGATTGATCACAATATCATTGCTTTTAGATACGGTACATTTTACCTTTCAACATTCTTCCTAAAGAGAGTTAAAAATTGATGGGTCAAACGAATTTTTTGAGTAGGGGAGGTCACGTTGTTTTCAAGGCGGGTGTGGGTAAGATTAAAAAATGTCATGGCCAGATACTCAAATGGGACCATGTTGTCAAATCCTATGAACAGGCGGGTGGGTTGAAAACAACAAATAGGGCGTGGTCACAAAATGGAGGTGGAGGTATGAAGTATAGGGGGAGAAACTCGACATGTTTTGTTTTTCATTTGCTGTACTTTCACAAAAAAATCCATTGGATTTCACTTTATGGAGGTTTGTTTAACGATCGTTTGTTTTATAGTCTTGTTTTTATTTCAAAACTACCCCTCGCTAAACTAAAGTAACCATTTTTCCCAAAAATAAAGCCTCTTACATACTGTTAGAGGCTCCCCAATGGTAAGCATTAATCCACCTAAGATTAGTCTCAGTCAGCACTACATCAGCAAAAAACACTCCCAAGGACTAATCCCCCCAAAATGCACCCAATGGACTCATCCACCAAAGACTAGTCTTCGACCCACCAATTATTTAATTCTACCTATTTATCTAAACTTTATACTTTTAACCCTCTAAACTATTAATAAAATACATTTTTAGTCCATTAACACAAATTATTAACAAAACACACAAGTTCATTATAAATAAAAATGCAAATACATTTAGAACATAAAAAAAAAGATTACAATAAAATAAACCACACAACCTAAAAATGAAAAAAGGAAAAAAAAAAAAAACCCACACAACGACATTTTTATTTTTTTAAACTAAACATAAACTAATTGAGACCGAAAAGGAAGTCTTTGTACTCCGCCATGAGCTTCTTCTTGGCTTCCTTGATGTAATTTTTCTCCTCATCATCACATTCTGTTTTGTCTATGAACGAAAGAGCAGTATACATGGTGCGCTTCCTTTCTTCCTCACGAATGGCAGCCAAAGATATTTGTTGTTCATCCAACACCGTCTCTTTTTTACACCTAAGTCAGTCGAGTCGGGCGGCTAGGTCGAAAGCTGAAGAACGAGCAGACCCCGCATCGAAAGAAGCAGATGTTCGTGATGCCTTTGACTTAGTAGGGGGGCGCGTATAAGTATCATGACCGAAGAAGTCATTATCACCAAGGTCCACCGGCGCGAATTGGGTCCCCTCCTCCTCCTCATCTTCACTATCAACAACATTAAGAACGTTTTTCCTTTTATGCAAGCTTCGCCCCAGAACATCATGACCGGATGGAGCGAAGAACTTTGGCTTATCTTTCACAAGTAACCAACACTCGTACATGGTAAACTGAGTTTTGGTTTGAGTAAAGTACTCTGAACGCGCTTCCTCCATTACTTGGGCATCGTTCTCACCACTGCACCGATGACCATCATAGCCTTTCCAAATTGCGTTGAACTTTGACATATTTGTTCTCTTTCTCCACTTGCCACTTATCTGATTGTGGTTTCTTGGGTTGTTGGGGAATCTTGCATTGTACTTATCTATGATTTTCCCCCAAAAAGAATCAACAGATTGGTCTTTGCCGACGTATGGATCTTCTGTAGCATCGATCCAACACTCAGTGAAAACTTTCATCTCAAGCTCGGTCCAATTTGACGAGTTTGCAGCAGGTTCTTTTGGTTGTTTGCTTTTCTTGGTGCGTTTGGACATGACTTTGACCCGACCCTTTTTTTGTTGTGCTTCAAGAATGGATTGGGGTGGGAACAGATTCGGGCGTGGGAGAAGATTCTGGTGTGGGGTTACATGGTGGTGTGGGAAACGAGTGTTGATCGCGTTGTTGAAATTTTGCAGCTGACGATGACCCCCCATGGTAGAAATTAGGGGGTTGTACAGCGGCAAGTGAAGCATAATAAGCTGCCATGAATTAAGCATAACGGGGGTCATTTGGTTGTGGGATAAAGGGTACTTGTGGTGGATGGTTAGTGTACGATTGATTAAAATCGTTCGCGACGTTGTTCCAGAAGTCGTCGGTTTTTTGGTTGTTGAAGTTCGACATGATTTTCTGCTTAAAATGGTTTTGTATGTGTGAATATATCTGAATAATGCAAGTGTGGTGTGTTCTAATGCTTATGGAGGTGTATATATAGGCTTTTTCAAAAACTAGCCATTAAAGGACTAAAAGTGTAAAATTTTTGAATTGCAGGTGGTCAAAGAAGACGTTACAGGGACCTGTTTTGCCAACTTTTGAAAGTTCAAAATTTTTGTCTTCTTCCTTAAATGTAGCCGTTGCATTCAAAAAATAAAAAAATAAAACAAGCGAACCATTCGTCCCTGCATGAACGAGAGACCCGGACTAGTCCCCCGAACGAACCAGAGACGAGTCCCACCCAACGGTGTGTACTCGTCTGAGGATGTCGAACGAGGCCAAAGACAAGTCCATTGGGGACCTTCTTAATGTTAAGCTATGAAGCTATCTTTTTGCTAACCAACTCACTTCAGTGAGTTGACTACATGTGTGTGCAAACACGGGACCACTGAAAAAGAATTAAGTGGCGTATGTCCGAATTTTAGTCTTACCCGGATTTCTTAATTGACTATTATTTAGTGCGTCTTAAGACAACATAGTCACTGCCAGTCGAAAATGCAGGGTTCTTAGACTGGAAAGAAAAAATCTTTCACCGGACTAAGTGGTTTTCGGTCATTTACTCTTTTTTTTTTCTTTTTTAATTTTACTTTCAGACTTAATTTCAAATCATCATCATTATCATCAAATTTAATAACTTTGTTTGATATTAACAATAACAATTAAATGATTTCTATAATATTAAATATTTATATGTTTGTCTTTTACTCCGATTTATATTAGCAAACATCACTTGCAGCTATTTTGTTATACATTTTAATACGAACAAAAAACTTCAGATACAAGCTTCAAACAAAAGTTCTAGCCACTATCTCCAACTAAGTTGCTGAACATACCTTAGCTTTTTTATAATGAAGTAATCACTTTCAAATAAATTCAAAAGGAAAATGATCCGTACTGCAGATTTTACCTAACTTAGGTACTGCTACAATAAAAAAGAAGTTACAGATTAAACCTTTGAGTTTGATGAACATACATACCTCCTGGATTTTACATGAACCCCTCCTGAATTTTACATAATCCCTCTCTGCTTTACCTAAGATAAACACTTTATGTTTTACCTAACTTTTCTTCACAATCAAAAAGATTAGTGCTACTCTTTTCAACTTGTGATTTACAAATTTGTTCTTTTAAGTACTGTTACAATGAGATGCATGTAGGTCTCGCTTGTAAAAGACATGCAATACATATATATAATTACGAATGTGATTCTTGACTTGTGATTGTAATGAATAACTTTTATACATGGAAGGGTTCTTGGGACTTCTTTTGATCCGCTCATTGCTATATCTGGTCTACTTTAAAATAACAATACAACATTCTATATGGATTCTATAAATTAATAACATTGTAATTTTGTTTTGCTGACTTTTTAAATTGTTAAAACAGTCTTACAAAAATAAAATTTGAATCTCAAATTTAGATATCACGAATTATATACAATCAAAATAAATTTAATTACATGATAAGCGAGTTGTGCTCATTTTATTTCCTAATTAATACACTAAACTGGTATATGAAGTAAGTTTATTCCAATCCAGAAATTAAAAAACAAAATGCTTAATGATTCATGGTTTAGGAAATATGCGTACTCACTTGTTTCGCGTTGAGTGATTCATGGTTTACAAAACCCCTTTTTCTCCTATATGTGAAAACAAGTTTCCCATGTTGCTTCTAAAGTGAACACTGTTGGAATAATTATGATTCGTATTGTAAATATAATGAAAATATGAAGATAATAATAATAATACCTGATCCAGAGGACCTGTAAGAGCAATAATGTTTGTCACTGATTGCGGGTTCCCAAAATGAGATAATTGATTTAAGATGGGATGAGGAGAGAAAACACACACACAAGAAAGGTGGAAGATTAGCCTTAAAAATGTTGTACATGTCTCTCTATTTATAGAGAGAGCATTTACAACTTTAGCCTCTGGTGTTTAGTATGTGCAATATAAGTCCCCATAGTTTCAATCACCTAATGGGAAACCCTATAATATGTCTTTAAGAGTAAATACGCCCATCGTATATTTACTAGACATAGGGATTTTAGTTATCGTCAATTATCATATAACGAATGATAAACGATCAGTGACGGTCACATTTAACGTGGTTCCAATATTCTCCCACTTGACCAAGCGATCATTTATCTATGAGTATTCAATAAGTCCGGCCGGGATAATACTCATTTTGTTTTATACTGAAATCATAGTCAATAAGTACAGCCGTAGAGAAGAAGATCCACTCAGGACCCCCACTAGTCAAACTATGACTCAAATTTAAAACTAATAAACAATGATCAATTGACTAAGACAAATTTTGTTATAATAATGTTTGTACACCGTTATGAGTACTCAAAGTGTAATTATCAGACAAACAAAACTTTAATATAGAGGAAAAATTTGTTAAGATAATAATAATGACCAATAAGTACAACATGCTATTATATTCGTCCTTTAGTAAGCCTCATCTTTGACACGTGTCCTACGAAGATTTTAGGAGGAAGACTTTTGGTCTTTGGATCCGATAGCATATTATGTGTACTTATGTACTCAATACAAAGAACATTTTCCTCAATCCGTTCGCGTACAAACAGATACTTTATATCGAGATACAACTCAGTGCCAGTTAAACTGTTACTGTTCAATAAAGTTACAGCAGCTGAGTTATCACAATAAAACTTCAATGGTCTGGTTAAAAAGTAGATGAATTTGAGTCCACTGACTAGGTTCTTTAACAACACCCATTACATGACAACATATTCAGCCATCATGGTGGACGTTGTAGTCAGTTTTCGTTTATGACTCCGTCAAAAGATAGGTCCGCCAGCTAATCATTAAAAGTATATTCAGAAGTAGAATTCTTATCGGAATCAGAGCATTCCACTACTTCTAAGTTGTCACATCTTCTATAAGTTAATGTGTAGTCTTTGGTCTTTTGCAAATATCATAGAACCTTTTTTAGCCGCTTTCCAATATGCTAATCAGGGATTAGATAGTTAACTCCCAAGCATACCAGCGATATCTGGACGAATACAGACCTGAGCGTACATAATGCCCTTAAATACTTATAAGTAAGGTATCATCCTCATTTGCTCCCTTTTAATCTCAATGTTTGGACTTTGGAAACAATTACATACGTCTCATTTTACTACTAGATCTATAGTGGGTGTGTAGTGCTGCATGTTATGGCGTTCTAAGATGTGTTTAATATAAGCCTTTTAAGAAAGACTTTGAACATCATTTCGCATATCTCGATGTATTTCGATACCTATGACATAAGATGTAACAACCGTCTTAGAAATGTTCTTATTAAGTTCTTAAAAACGTACATTTGCCATTAGAACGGCCAGACAGTTCAATTTGATTAAGTTCTTGACGTACTTTAGACCTCCATTATGTGCTTATGTGAAGGTCAATTTGGTCTAAAAACCTTGATTTATATGACGAGTTCATGATTATGTGCAATGAAATGATAAAGTTCGGTTCATAAACGTTCATGTTCATTAAAGTTCTAGTTCAAAACGTTCGCAAATGGTCCTTGCATTTATTGGGTTCATTAAATATGGAAATGTATATATAGAAAAAGATGGAAACTTAGAGAGGAAAGTCACAACACTATTCATTCTCTTCTTCTCTCTACTTTCTCACACTAAAACACATAGTGCAGCCACATTTTCACATACAAAATTCATCCTTTGATTTTGGATTGTTAAATCAAAATCACTTGTACTTTTAGCATCTTTGTGATAATCAAAACGTGTTTCTGGAATCAAATCTCAGGTAACGACAACAAATTATGAGTTTTTAATCAAATTAAAAGTGAACTTTTTATACTTTATGTTCTTGATGATTTGGTCCAATTTTGATATGAAATCGTGTTAATGATTAATGGGTTTGTGTCTAAATGTGTTTAATAACATGTATGTGAACAAATTTGGGTCATAACATGTTTTAATTTACAAAACCTATTTTGTGAAAGTGAAAGTAAACTTGTTCTTGAGGTTATGACTTGTTCATGTGTTATTTGATCTTGAAAAGCATTAAAAGTGTTATTGGTTAAATGTTAATATGCATATATGTACAAGTTTTATGTTCTAACTTGTCCTGGATTCGATCTAGATCTTTGTCCAATGACCGTGTTCTTGTTTCAGCCGTGTTTGGCACCTAAAACGATCCTGGTGGGACGATCTTGAGCCCAAGATCGTCCTGGCCAGCCTTTGGTTCATAGTTCATTGTTCAATCGATCTTGTGTGGTGTTGTGGTATTGTTGGTACGTTTAATGGGTAACCGATCCTTTGGATTGGTTTAGCTCAAACTCTTGATCATGAATCGATCATGAGACTTGTTCTTGTTCCTTGGATCCTAGGACGATCCTGACTAGTCCATTGGGACGATCTTGGGGTCTGTTCCTTCAAAACAATCTTGTACATTAAACCTTAAGACGATCTTCAGATTTTGATCCCCAAAACGACCTTGAGTTCTTGTGTACCTAAAAAGATCTTGTGCTCCACTGCCAGGACGATCTTGCCTTGAAGTCACCTAGGACGATCCTGAAAGTCACCTAGGACGATCTTGAGGAGAAGCCAGAACGATCTTGACATCCAAAACCCTAGACAACTTTGTTCACTTCTATAACAAAACGTACTTGTTCTTTAACACACCACACTTGATCCTTAATCATCTAATCAGTTCATAACAACATCATTACTCGATTAAACACATCTAAGGCTGATCATCTACACTTAAGCTAGATCATGGTTCAATCTAAGACGACGTACAAAGTGCAAACCCTAATTAAAGTACAATTAAGACATGTTCTATCTTGATTATCAAAGTACGAGTTCTATGATCAATTAAATTGAGTTCTAAAGACTAACAGTCCATCATTAAAGACATGTTCAACTCATTAACACGATAAGTACTTATGTGTGAGTTCAAAGACGTTCAGTTCGAGTCCAGTTCATGTACTTGAAGTCCATTTAAAACTCTTTCAAGTCAAAACGTTCAAAGATCTTCAAGGGACCAAACCATCAGTTCATCAAGGACGTTTCAGTGATTGAATAATCACATGAACTAATATACGTACTTATTTATGATCTATGATATGTACTTAGGCATCCATCAAGACGTGCTTGGATTGCGATAGATATACTTATCTATCTTTGTGCTTGTTCACTGTGCTAATACTACTTGTGCTTGTACCAGATCACTGTGAGTTCACTAATCCCCCTTTCGTACATTTGTTCAAAGTTCTTTATCGGGGACTGAAAAGCATGAAAACTATTTTCGTACTTGTACGTATGTTCGTGAACTATTTTACGTACTATATTATAAGCTTGATCTTGAACTACTTATGAAATGATTCCTAAACCGATTAAAAGAGTATTTAAGTCTTGAATGGGCAGGATCTTAAATACATCTATACTACTTGATCTTTACCATGTTCTAGTTCGTACATGTACTCGTTAAGTTCTTGTTCACTACTATCAATTCATCTCCCACAGTTCAGGGAATGAACCGTAGGTAATTATGGACAGCGCTGTTTAGGGTGGGCCCACCCTCATTCTCCACAGTTTAGGAGGATGCTTATTATGTTCTTGTTCATGTCATTGTTCTGACATAGATCTTACTTGACGTACTTGAGCTATATGAGCATACTATTACATTAAGGTTCAGTTCTGGCCAATCGGTTTAGCAGTGAAAACTTATAACTAAAGTTTATTATATGTTCTTGTTCTATTCATACTATTATAAAGTGCTTGTGTTCAAAGTGCAGTTCTTGACCTAGTTCTTACTATCATAAAGTACTTATGTTCAAAGTGCAGATCTTGACCTAGTCCTTATTATTACAAAGTACATTGGTTCGACGTACAAAACTTATGATCTTGTTCTTATTATACATATATACGTATATATAAACTAAAAGTACATTATGTGAATCTCACCAACTACTTTCGTAGTTGACCTTTGAACTTACATGCTTTTCAGGCTAGGTTCATAGTTCTTTAGCATAGGAGTCTTCCTTTCTAAGCTCATACTTTTGGCGATTGTTCGAGCGTACAAGTTCAGGAGCTATGAAGATCTTCCTTGCTACATCAGTTCAAGTTCTGTTCTTAAAAGACAATTGTTCTGTCTTCCAGATATTGACTATTCTAAGTTCATTCATGTTTTGTAATAACAATCGTACTTCTGTTCTTTAAATATAGTAATGGCTGTGTTGGAACTTGTACTGTGTGCAATTGTGCTTATCTGTGCATCCCGTATATTCCGCTTTAGTGGGGTGTTACATAAGAGATATCACCGAGATCTGTCATGTCGAAATTATGAGAAAAGTATACGCTTCGACTCATGCAACATATCCAAGTTGTTACTTGCAAGTATAATATCATCCACTTGCAAAACAAGGATTATAAATTTACTCCCACTGATCTTGAGATAGGTGCATTAATCCACTTGATTCTTTAGGAAGTCTTGTCCTTTTATGACTTTATCAAATTTAAGGTACCTTTTTAGTGATGCTTGCTTCAACCTATATATGGACTAATTCAACTTGCAGACCATGTGCTCTTTACCTTCTGGAATGAATCCTTCAGGTTGCCACATGTATACGTCTTAATGCAAGTTTTGATTCAGGAAAGTGGTCTTGACATCCATTTGATGTAACTCTAAATCTAAATGAGCTACGAATGCCATGACGATCCTTTAGGAATCTTTATGAGAGACAAGAAAAAAAAATCTCTTCATAATCGATTCCTTCCTTATGAATAAAGCCTTTCGCAACCAGTTTGGCCTTATAGCGTTTCACGTTTCCATTCAGGTGCAATTTGGTTTTGGAGATCCATTTACAACCAATATGTTTGGATTCTTCAGGAAATTTAACCAAGTCCCAAACGTCATTATGCTACATGGAATTAAGCTCTTAACTCATGAATTCATTCCACTAAATGGCCTGATCGCTATTAATGGCTTCTCAATAAGAGGTAGGATGGTAAGCTTTCCAATATCCTCAACTCCAATGAAATAAGTTATGAGATCATCAAAATTTGTGGCCTACATGACCTAGAAGATCTCCGGAGTTGGTTTTCAGGTTTAGTAAGAAAGATGCTTCAGCATTAGTAGTATCCTGGTTAGGAGGATTTTGTTTAGGAGAAGGTGGACCAGTCATATTAGGAGCGGCGTTAGGTACAAGAGGAATTATCGGAGGAGTAATAATAACCGACGAGTGGTTCCCCCCGCTTCTTGTACTTCTTGCAAATCCAATTTATGATTTGTCGTGCTCCCACTGATCTCTAAGTTCTCGAGAAACGTGGCATGATGCATGTCAATAATGCTAGTAGTGTGAGAAGGACAGTAAAACCGATAACCTTTTGAGTTATCAGGATAACCGATATAGAAACATGTAAGAGTTTTAGGATCCAGTTTCTTAAAATTAGGGTTATAGATTTTTGCTTTGCCAGAACAGCCTCATACGTTCATATATTTTATACTCGGTTTCTTCTCTGTCCAGAACTCATGAGGAGTTATAAGGGCAGATTTTGATGAAACCATGTTGAGTATATGAACAGCTATTGTTAAGGCCTCAGTCAAAAGGAAAGTAGGTAAGTTAGTGTTAGCAAACATAATTTTCAGCATGTCCATTAAAGTTCTATATCTCCTTTTAGCAACACAATTTTATTGAGGAGAACCAGACATGGTGTATTGGATAATTATGCCATGTTCCTTGCAAAAGTTACGGAAAAGACCAAGAGCTTGACCAATATCAGTATGTCTACCATAATACTTACCTCCTATATCTAATCTCACAACTTTTATTTTACGATCAATTTGGTTTTAAACCAAAACTTTAAGATCAATAAAAGTTTGTAAAGATTAAGATCAGATTTAGGTGCATATAACGCAAATAATCGTCAATGAGTGTAATAAATGATGTATGTCATGTGATGGATGCGGGAGAGAGGCCACTAATAATAGTGTGAATAATTTCCAACAAGTTGAACATTCTAGTGCCTCCTTTTTTTATTCCCTTTAGCCAATTCGCCTTTGAGACATTAAATACATGTTTCAAAATCCATAAAGTCAAGAGTATGTAATATTCCATTATTTATGAGTCGTATCATGCGAACTCGTGAGATGTGGCTAAGATGTTTATGCCACAACATGGAAGAATTCTCTAATTATTTAGGTGATTTTGTCTTTGTTTTAATTATGTCATCAATATTATGCGACAACAAAAACTGTGAGAAATTATGACCGAGAGTCATCCCACCATGTATTAATTAGAACATCAATAGTAAATGAATCAAATATTACATTAAATTACCTTTTTTTTTCTAGCTAGCCATTTCTTGATATTATGGCAATCTTTCTGAATGTGCCCTTTGACACAACAGAATTTATAGTTAGGATTGCTCGTCGAGAACTTATAGCTAGAGGCAACTGCACCATGATAAGCCTTTTGAAATTTATTCGCAGTCTTATTACCCTTCCTCTTATTGGAATTAGCAGTGATAGTTAGGTGAACAACTTCATGGTTGGCCCAACTTGAGGCGACCCTTTTCTTGCACACACATTGCGATTAGTTCACCCATCGTCTGCTTATCCTTCATAGAGTTATAGTTGATTTTGAAGGTAACGAAACGAGCAAGCAATGTAGTCATTATAAAGTGCACAAGAAAGTTGTTAGAGACTTCCATTTTAGGACTCTTAAGCTTATGAGCCATATCAGTCATCTTTATTATGTGTTCACGAACACGGCTATTTTCTTTGTATTTAAGCTACTTGCATGCGCCTTAGACGTTCCCTTGAAGAGATAGCTCCTCATATACCGAGATTAATGGAGTTCTTGACCATCGTCAGTGACAAGAGATTCACTTTATCCCACATTTTTTTAAAGAAATTTGCTTTTTGATCTGCGAAAGAGTTTGCAGTAATAGCAGTGGGTTTATTATGGCGAATGACACAACCAAGGTCTAGCATCTCTAAAGTTAGAGATAATTAATCTTTTCATGAAGCAAAGTTTGCACCGATAAGGGACTCAATGCCTAAATTAGGTATTATAGTGGAGATAAAGAGGATATAAATTTATGATACAAGTGATAGAAGATTATTATAGTAATGCCTATAATAAGTAGGCCTAATAGTAATGTTTTTATAGTGACATGATTAACTATCTAAAGCAGACTAAGTAATGTCTCTTAATAGTAATGGAACTAAAGTAATGCCTAAAATAAGTAAAGCTTAATAATAATGTTTCTTAGAGTAATGAGACTATGACCATTATTATAGTGATGATGCTAGTGATAGGTAAGCTTATTATAAACACCAAAACAATAAGCTAAAGTAAGGCTCTACTTAGATGTTACATCACCTTTGGGCAGAAATAACTAATATCTAAGTATAAATGAGCATTACGGTCATGCAACACAACGCTTATCTTTTGACCTTTGGGCACAAAATTAAGAATCGTGTATATTCTGCATGCAAACAGTCCTTTTGGCACACAAAACATATTAAATCACCTTTAGGCAGAATTAATATACTTTATGTTCATTATGCAAAAAGAAAAAAAAACAACATGAGAATCATAGTTCAACTTATAATAACGTCGAATTCAATAAAGATTAAATCAAAATCTTAAAATAAGTTCAACTTCAATAATGAAGTAAGGTTGAATTCAACAAAAACTAACTCAAAATCGACTTGAAATAACGTCGAGTTCAATAAAAACTAAATCAAAATCAACAATTAAGGTCGAATTCAATAATGAAATAAGGTCGAATTCAATAAAAAAAATAAGGTTGAATTCAATAAAGACTAAATCAAAATCGACTTAAAATAATGTCGAATTCAATAAAGACTAAATCAAAATCGACTTAAAATAATGTCGAATTCAATAAAGACTCAATCAAAATCGACTTAAAATAATGTCGAATTCAATAAAGACTCAATCAAAATCGACTTAAAATAATGTCGAATTCAATAAAGACTAAATCAAAATCGACTTAAAATAATATCGAATTCAATAAAGATTAAATCAAAGTTCAACTTATAATAACGTCGAATTCAATAAAGACTAAATCAAAATCTTAAAATAAGGTCCAATTCAATAATGAAATAATGTTGAATTCAATAAAGACTAAATCAAAATCGACTTAAAATAATGTTGAATTCAATAAAGACTAAATCAATATCGACTTGAAATAATGTCGAATTCAATAAAATCAAAATCAACTTAAAATAATATCGAATTCAATAAAGACTAAATCAAAAACGACAATTAAAAATAAGATTATCTAAACCCAACGTTTAGAGTTCGACATATATGGTGAACAAGATATTGAACCGAAATTGAAGATTCTCTTGTTTTGCATCTATATATGTAGTTCGCATAAATTAAATATGAAGTTGTCGACATAACAATGAAACAAATAAAAAAAACAAATCAAGTTGATTTAGATCAGAGAATTAAAACATTTAGATTCTCTTGATTTGTTTAGTTAGGAAAGAGTTTGCATATGATTTCAATTGTTTTGCGGCGGCCGAACCCAAAAAACATAAAAACTTTTATGACGGTTTCTAAATCATATTTTCGTTTCAAGGTTCCAAACATTTACGGAACAAATAAGATGCAAATACGAATCAATAGATCGATTATGAATCATTAGCTCATGATACCACATGTTGAAATAATTATGATTCGTATTGTAAATATAATGAAAATATGATGATAATAATATCTGATCAGCAATAATGTTTGGCATTGATTGCGGGTTCTCAAAACGAGATGATTAATTAAAGATGGGATGAGGAGAGAAAACACACACACAATAAAGGTGGAAGATTAGCCTTAAAAGTGTTGTACATGTCTCTCTATTTATAGAGAAAACATTTACAACTTTAGCCCCTGGTGTTTAGTATGTGTAATATAAGTCCCCATAGTTCCAATCATCTAATGGGAAACCCTATAATATGTCTTTAAGAGTAAGTACGCCCATCGTATATTTACTAGACATAGAGATCTCAGTTATCGTCAATTATCATATCACGAATGATAAAAGATCAGTGACGGTCACATTTAACGTCGTTTCAACAAGTACTACTAAACTAAGAATTTACGAGAATTTGGTTACCAATAAAATCGTTAATTCTTATTTGGAATTGTAAGTTCAAAGAGTGTCGTATGCTAAAATAAAAGGTTGTACTTCGGTAGTTCGGTATATGTTCATGGGGCCACCAATAATTGGTGATTGTTTATTGTTTTTCACATGTGTCTCAATAGGGATAAGCCTTGAATGGCCTATATTTGTTTAGTTTAATGATTAAGGTGTTTGGTGGACATGACATTGATGTATTTGGTGTTATTTTATTCTTAGTCTTTTTAACTTCACCCCACAATTATTTAGTTTTGCTATTTCTTCTCCAACATTTATGGTTTCTTTGCCCCTCCACTTGATTGATAGTTGGCCTTTGGGTAGTTGAAAGATGTTGAAAGGGAAAGTTTCAATCTTTAAAGTTCATTAGTTCACGATATATATCTCAACCATTTTATACGATGAAAAAAAGCTTAATGCAGTCTTATTTAAGTGTATAAAAAAACTCGTACCTCCTATATTAAAAACACACCCCCAAAATTTTATGATAAAAATATACAAACTATTTAATAAACTTTAACAACAGCTCTCAGGGCTGCATTTAACAAATCCTTATCTGATAATCTATTAATTAAAATGAACTCAATAGGATAATTATCTTTAAAAAGTTATTTATATAGTTTTAATTAACGGTTTGTTATAATGTCAAATACAATAAAATTCATTTATTGAAAGAATATATACATTTTCTTTAAATTAAAATTGTTAAAATTATTGGCTTTATCAATACGTACAGTATGAATGTATGATACACAACCGATTTTTTATATTATTATTATTATTATTATTATTATTATTATTATTATTATTATTATTAATCTACCCATTTATACATATAGTTAATAGCTATAATAAGTTTTTACTCAAACGATGTACGAGTTTATTATATAGATTGTGAATTGACCAATCTATACCAACCAAATAAATCTTTTCATAAGGATTCAAGTGATGTGAAACATAGATAATCACTTTATCTAGTTGAACATGATCCAATCTTGAACAAGAAGTATCACTATTCACCACCATATCATTAGTACCTTCAGGAAACACAATAACAGGAGATTCATATGATTTCTTCTTCAAAGTTTGAAAAGCATGTTCCTATAAAATCAGTCAACAAGAACTTCACCCCTTCGTTGTTAGCTCAATCATGATGCTTCTCAGTAGATTGAGAACAGAATGTCATCCAATAGCACGATGACAAAATGATCAAGAATAGACGGCACACATGAGTCATATAATCTACAAAAACAACTCAAACATTAATTTGTAGGGATTTTATTAACTAAAAACCGACTTGAACATTAACTTAAAAGAAATACTTCTTTCACATATCCGATCACATGTATCATGTCAATTATTATCTTATCTTATGCTAATCTTGTTGGAAATCTTATTTCACGGTTCATATTCTTGCTAGATTCTCCAAACCTAATTGGTAGGGTTGTCGCTAGACTCACACCTACCACATAGACATATTCTCGCTAGATTCAATGTTAAGCATTAATGTTCAAGTTTGTTTTTATGATTTACCTTCAACTATACTCATGTTTTAAGCCAGTCACTCTGTGTTAATTATCTCTGGTGGTCATAATGCACGTTTTCATGTCACTGGATCGCGTCTAACATTGTTAATTAAGCATCATGTTCAACTAGGTCTAATTTTATTGGTTTTGGATTCGGTCCCTATAGTAGAATCACCTTTTACAGCTAACGATTAGTGTTTTTCGTCTCAAATATATTAAACCTAGTAAATGACTATATGCACATCATCAAAATTAAACTAATATATTGAGATATAAACCAATAATATGAAGAACTATTTAACCATGGATCTACAAAAACCAGTAAACGCAATCTAATAGACCTAACAATACAATGAGATACAAAAAAAAGTCTACATGATTACATTAATCTAAACAAATATTCAACCTACTAGGCAGACATTATTAATGGAATCACAAAATCTAAAAAAAATGAAAGACATTGTTTACTTACAATAAAAAGTAAAGAAGAATGAAGATCTAGGTTGAAGATGAAGATCAGAAGGTGATTGGAACTCCAAAATCCTCTTAGACATTTGCAATTTTTGACCTGGGGTTTATGTGTGGTGTTTAGTAGCTAAAAAAATGCTCTCCTTAGGTTTGAGGGATTATACTTCTATTTATAAGGGTGAAAGTCGGTTATGTCTTCGGGGCTACCAGCGGCGTTAGTGAGCCACTGGTAGTGCATTGTAATACACAGCGACGCTTGTTTGGTTACCAGCGGCACTAGTTTCACTTGCAGCTCCAGATATTCTTCATTTGATTTCCGTTTCTCCTTCTTGTGTCTTGTAAAGTTCATTGGCATATAAATTGAGTTGGTAAATGACATTTACCCTCGCTCGCATCTTCCGTCAACTTGCGTTAATAGTGAATCTCGTTAAGCACAAAAAGTTCACGTTTATATCGTTTAGACATTAAAATATAGCCTAATGGCATGAAAAATAACCATAAAATGATCGTCCATCAATAAGACATGTGAAAGTAAATAAAATGAGTCGCTAATTATGAAATGTCACCGCATCGCATACACATGTGTAAATGAAAGGAGATAAGGAGAAAGAAAATGTGTGAGTGAAAATTGTTCTTTTTGTATTTTTAAAAAGGTGTTCTCACTCTATTCCACACACACACACACATATATATATATATATATATGGGGGATGAGAATATAAAGCTGTTAGGTACTTAAGCTTAGTCGTCGGACAGCCTTATATTTCCTTTTCACACATATATATATATATATATACACACACTAGGTTTTTGCAGTGTGTGTTGCAAGCGCTAACATAAAGTTACAACAAATAGTTCAACAAAAGCTTAATATAATAAAAACTTCAAGTGAAGAAAGAACATATTTTTTTATGAAATTTTTGTAACCTTAAACATATAACCTGTAACGATTCAAGGACAAACTTGTTATTTAAAAGCAAATAGTTAGGAAGACATTTACACCTATATAGCATATGGTTACAACAATACAAATTATAGATAGAATGTATCATGCGTATATTAATGGAAATAAAAATTATAGGTAGAATGTATCATTAAGTGACATCCAAGTCTTTTACAATACATAGAGTAAGTTAATTATGCTAAAAAAAGTAATGATATTCCAACCGCTCCAAGCATGGTTATGGATGTTTCCATCTTACTAAAGGGAGATGATCTGTACACTACCTGTTTTTGACCGTACACCACCAAATGTGTTTTAGAGTATTGCACGGTAAAACATTATATAGCATGTTTGGTGGTGTACAGATCACTCTCCCTTACTAAAACATGGGGAAAAAAAATCAAAATATAATATGCAAGACAACAAAAAGTTCCAAAATAACTTAGATAATATAAACGAAACTAGGACCTAAAACAAATTCTTTTTATGTGTTTTGGAAAGTGAATCTTTTGGTAGGAAGTGAATTTAAGAAATTTATTATGAATATATATTGTGATTTGAAAGTGAGTTTTACGGTGGGAAAACATATATTAAAGATATATGTTATTAATTAATACTGTTAAAAAAATATAAAAATGTCACATAGGATTTTATCTAATGTGTCAAATTTTAAAAATAACTTTAAATTTAAGAGGGCTTTAAAAAACTAGGATTCATACTATTTTAATATATATATATATATAATATAACTAAAAGAGGGAGTTGGGGGTACACCTGGCACCCATAATCCCCTTCCTTAAGTCTAATACCCCCTTCTCATTAATCCTCTATTTTTTCTGATATTATTTATTCTATGACCGACCTATTACTTTTAATAAAAAATACTTTTATTATTATTATTATTATTATTATTATTATTATTATTATTATTATTTATCTATTTATATATATATATATATATATATATAACCTAAAAACCTACAAAGTCACCTTACGTTCTATTTTTGTTCTATTTTTTGTTCACATCCCATCCCGCCCTACTTTCTTTGCTTTGTGTTTACTTTTATCAATATCATTGCTAATAACATAAAAGAGACAGCAAAGGCTCTGGATGGGCAACAAAAACTATAGATATGATAGTTCGACTTAGCAAATAGTTTGACTTTTTGTTCGACTATACCATGATTTTTTAGATTATTGATTTTAATTTATTTTATATAATTACTTCATATTAATCATTATGATTTTAATTTAGTTATATAATTTGTTCACATTAATCGTTATTATTATTATGATTTAACATTTAATTGTTATGTTACTGTTATTATTATTGATTATAATTTAATTTGTTGTCCATTATAGGTTCGTTATAGCTTCTTCTTCAACAAAAAAAAAAAAACACATTAGTTCATCTTGAAGAGTTTAAACCAACACATGTTAACCATCATCTACGACTCCGTGTTGTGCATGTATGGACTATACCAGAGTGGAACAACCCGAAGAAAATCAAAACTTTAGAGATGGTCTTTGTTGATGAATTGATATGTGTTTTTCAAATTATATAGTTTACACTTTTAGAATATAAGAAATTGCAAAAAATTTTATTTAACTAAAAGTTGTGAAAAAAGGGTAAACTAAAATCAATATTTATATGGAGTTAATTTCGTATGTTTCTTTTTTAGTTTTCGTATTAATTAAGTTTTATATGACTTGGCTAATCTAAATATTAAAATTGAAAAAAAAAAGTAAACTGGATACAATATTTATATAAAGTTAATTTTCGTATTTTTTTTTTGTTTTCATATTAATTAAGTTTTATATGACTCGGCTAATCTAAATATTTCATTTAGTTTAAATAGTTTACTTTGAATCGTTTTATGTTTTATTTTTAAGTATTCTAACTTTTTTTCAATATCTATTTAATAAACTTGAATTTTAACTATTTGTTGATTAATATATTTTGAGACTATCCGTCCATTGGACGGGTCTAAGCACTTGTATATATATATATAGATAGATATCTTCGTTGTTAAAAGAAAAAGAATAGTATCACTTCTCAAGCTCTCATAAAAAAAATGAGTGTGGATCTTTTGTCTCAATTTGAGAGGTTAAATTGAACTCTTTGATGACGACATAAGAAGCAACCCGCATGCTACGGTGAGACAGATCTTCAATTTTTGGATCAAAGTTAAAATTCAAAATTCAAATTTGATTAAATTTTTTTTATAATTTAATCGATAAATTAAAGATCGTCTAACTTAACTAGTCATGTAATCCTCGGCCTAAACAAACCTTTCAAAGCTAGCCAAAAGGCAAAGGTTTCAATATAAGTATTTTTCAAGGGATGTCTACTTTAATAATAGATTATCGACAAGGTTCCATTAGACAACTTGAACATATTTTATTGTCACACTTTTGGAATTTGCATTTACTGGCACAAAATATACCCCTTTTATTTGGGAATTGACATCATGCATGATGTTTTCACAAGTGTATTTTCGCAATTGCTCCAATTATTTTATGGTTTTGTCCCTCCCTATCTCTCTTTCAAATATTTTAATAAAGCACATGGGTTATAAAATGGTCTTGTGAATTTATGATTAATTCTTCAAGAAAATTGAGTCAAAATATGAAGTCTATTTCTCTCTTTAGTCTTTAGATCTAAACTTTGGGATAAATCTGTGGTGCATGTGACAATTTAAGATAATCTATGTTTAAGATAATATATGTTTTGTTTCATCCTATCTAATGTTGTTATTCCTCCAACCAAAAAAAATTGATTTATTTATTGATTTTTCTTTTATTTGACTAAATTTTAGAATAATTTAATTTGTTATGTCATATGACAGTTGAAGATAACATATGTTTTGTTTCATTTTAATTATTGTATTTAAAACTTCTTATTTTTGTTATTTGTTTCCCTTTATATACATAAAAAAATATTACTCCTTGTAATGCAATCCGCTAAAACGCTACAAAGTATACAGGTAGATTATTGGATCATCATTATGAAACACTTTTGACACATACACATACTATTAGTAGATGTAAATATGTAATATCGAGCATTAGTTGATCACACTAAATTGCATTTTAAAAAAATTATTACATCAACATCACACATTAAAAATTAAGATCAAAGTCATGGTAAAAGATCATGTAATTCTTTGCTACTCTTTGAATTTATTCAAAGCATAAATAATTATAGCTCATAAGAGTAAATAACAACGGTTATTTACAATGAAATTGAATTCAATATGAGGCTAATAAACCAAGGTTTATTATGCAAGAGATACAAGTAACTACATATTCTCGTATTTTGTAGTTACAATGAAAAATATTGCAAAGGTGGAAATAATTGTTATTGATATATTGAATTCATCAATCTCCAAATAATCTTGGAGACACAATTAAAGTTGGATAAAACCACTTTGCAAGAGCATGAAAAATCAATGATTTTTCTCCAACATCACCTCCATGAGGATTTTAAAAGCAAATATATAACGATGAAAGACTCGTTCAAATCATGTCAACGCTTGAATATTTAACGGTGAAATATCCGTTGCAATTATGAAAAATCTCAATTGTTAGTTGACAATTATTACAAATCAAAAGCTCTTAATGATTCTTTATAGAGAATCATAACTACATGTTATGTCAAGTGGACTAAAATTATTTTTGATTTTGTTGGATCAAAAATTGTTTGATTTGCTAATAACATTAGTTTATTACGCAACATGATTATCGAATACCATGCAATTATGTCAAATACTTCAAAGATATATCATAACTAGAGTTATGTTTATTTGACATGAAGTTGTTTCAAAATTCTCCGTAGAGAGTGATATGGATATGCCAATGATTACTACTACTTGTAGTTCATATATAATAAAGAACAAAAGGTTCTTGTGTGATTCTTTGAACACATTCAAAGCATAGATAACTATAGGTTATCGATTTTTTTTGACATTATTTGTCATTTCAATAAACTACGTCATGAAATGACACTAGCAATGATCGACTTCTATATGATCAAATGCACACGAGAGTTCACTTATCATAGTGTTTTTATTATGACCACGAGTTGTCACAATAAGTGACCAAATTATTAGTGACTAAAGAAAAACGACTATATACAATATGTCGTTATTTCACTTCAAAGACATTTATATTGTCATATTATTGATATATTGTTGGTTCCTAAAGAGCTACTTCAATAGCTAATATAATTTGATAAAAAGAAACAACATTTAAGAGGAAGTGATACACTTTGGAAATGATACACTTTGGTATCATCGTTGTATATAAATTATACAATGCAAAATGTACTTGAATGACATATGGTCATAACTAGAAGTTTATGAACTATGATTTTGTTATTATTGTTTTGGCATGACCGGTTGACCATCCCGTGTCATTATGATGCAAGAGAATCTGTAGATTCTTCAAAGTAATGAGTTTATAAGCTCCCAGAAAAGACCAATTATTCACCAATTGTTAGCAAAGTGGGGACTAATTCCCTTATATATCTAAAGATAATACAAGAGGATGTATGTGACTTATACATCTAATATACCATTTAGTTATTCAAAATCGATGCATCGTCTAAATGGTCATATATCATGAAAAGCGCAACATGCAGTTTGCGTCAAAAGTGACTTAGCTAATAAGATTACGAGTATTCGTAAATGGTGGTGAATTTTAAAGCGCTTATTAAGCGTCTATTGCAAATTAAATGATTATGAGAGCAAAACTTTGAATTATATGTTTCGGCAAAGTCAATATACAATGTGTTCTTGCATGATGCCAACAAAATAAAATAGTTCCTCCCCGTTATCTTGGATATGGTATATATCATATGACGATGCAAAAAGATGTATTTCTAAAAAGGAATATATTTAGGGGGAGAGTCAAAGAATTTATAATGATTATTGTGTGAGCTTACTAACAAGAACATAAGGTTCATATGGTGATTGATTCACTTGAGTTGGCAATTGACTTACACGCTCACTAAATCAAATAAAGCCATATACATTGATTTTTAATGCTCCAATGGTGATCGTATCTCAAAATGATGACTTATATGAGTCTATGGAACGCGCACAAAAGGATATTGATTCCAAATAAAAAGCCTCAAAGAATAAAAAAACGAAAGGAACAATAAATGTGATGTTCATATCGATGTAAAAAGACCCAGACATGTGTCTTAAAGAGACAATAGACATGATGGTTCATGAGGAACCGATGATATTTAAATAATGAAGAGATCTCTTACACATATATATCATGTCAAGTATGGAATCGAATCGAAATAAGATTGATGTAGACAACAATTATATGTGCTATATGAAGCTCAATACTATGCGTGCGAAATTCTTAAGAGCATATATGCTATGAGGTGCAAAAAAAAAATTGAGATACGTTGGCAAAAATACCAATACTAGTAATGCTAACAAATATTTAAAGTCTCTCATCGTGCACGAAAATTTTGGACATGAATTCCATACATAAGAATGTGTAGCATACTTTATATAAATCGGTCTTTGTGCTAAAGCGAAATGAGAATTTGATATATTGACGTATATGGCGCAATTGATGTTACAATAGATTTTCGTAAAGACCTAGAAATATATTTTTCCCATGGTTGATCATACTATTGGTAGATTTGAATACCGCGATATACAAATAGCTATTTGTATCTCCTTGCTATCATTAGAGCCCGAAAATGGCTTAAAGTTTTACATAGATATAAAATAGCTTGGAGCATGTATCATATTCTTAATGATCAACATATATATGAATGGTTTTTATGAACAACATTGGTTGTTAAGATTATTATGTGTCATTTAATGACCAAAAAATTTATGTGTATGGCACAATTATTTACATGCAATATCATCAATTGCAAATTGGATATCCAAGGGGGAGATTTATAAATAATTAATGAGTAATGTCAAAATTCATATAACTGGATCTCATGAAGAGATGGATATACTACAACTTAGTGTTGTATTATCTCGAAAAATCGAGCATTAATTGAATGAGATTTTTGTCCATTAATAAAAGTATATTGACGAAATGTAATAGGGCTTCAATATTGGCTAGGCTTACTCATTAAGCTATTATCGGTTATCGAACCACAAATGGGATGTTGATGTATTTTATCAATACTAATGATAGTACTATATATCCCCGCTATTGCATTTTTCTATAAATGTGTAGCAATACATGTTTACGAATCAACAAGTTATCGCTGGATGAAACTGTAGACATACTTTGATACATGAGATATGAGATTATTTTATCAAAAGAGTTCACTTGCAAAAGATGATTGGATATGTGATTCTAGAGATTTGTCTCATCGGCCTAAAGCATTGTCACGGAGAATTTGGTTTTTCACAAATGGTGACACTACAAAGTTTATGGAGGTTTAGCAATCATCAACAATTACATTATCAAGCTATGAAGATGATGATGATCAAAGATCAATGATGAAGATGCACAAGAAGAATGTGTTCGCGATATTGACAAGAAATATTCAATAGTTTGATTTGAAGATATTGCGGTGTATATAGATCAAGCTCAGACAATGATAGATTCAATCTCAACATATGATCAACAAGACGAAGACACAATCAATCTTCATCAAACCTGATCGGACAATAATTGGGCAGATTATCGAATCATTTATATACAAGATTGACATTCGATATTTCAAAAACGGATATTCAAATGAGGAGGAGTATTATACGCGCTGCACTCTTTTTCCCTTCACCGAGTTTTTATCCCACTGGGTTTTTCTTGGTAAGGTTTTTAATGAGGCAACAAACACCATATTTGCGTATAATAAAGCGTGAATATCCAAGGGGGAGTATTATGATTTTATATTATGGTGGATATTCACCTTTCATATATAGCCCTTGTGAATCTCTAAAATGTTTTATATGTTGCCTATAAATATAAGGCATATTATATTCCCTCGTGAATAAGAAATCCTTATAAGATCATTAAAAATGGTCGGTTAAATAGGTAGGTGAAACATGCTCTACCATCAATGAAAGCGTTATTAAATTTCGGTACTTTGGTTAAATATGTAGGTGAAACATGGATTGACTAATGTATTCACCGAGTTAAAAAAATATATATGAGTCATAAGAATCTTTTGCATAGTCCACTATTTTTATTATTTGTGTAGTATAGATATTTATTTTATTTATTCTTTTGAAAAGTAATGTAAAGTTTTGCAAGTTGACAACAAGATATTAATTTAAAACTTAAATACATAATTTCATACATATATATATCAAATAAATACTAAAAAAATTTTAAAAAAAGAAAAGAAAAGAGAGAGACAAATAGATTAAAATAAGAACACTAAAAAATAACTCAAATAAAATAAAACATAAATAAATAAAAAGGAGCATTCTAAATGTTATAGTTTCTCTAAAAATGCTCTGTAAGGTCTCGACAAAATATGTGGTGTCTTTTTGGGTTGCGTAGTCGTGCATTACCCTAAACTTGTGCTTCACATATCTCAGTTAATATTTGTTGTGAAGTATTAGTCGGTTGACGAAAATATGGTTGTGTATCCATTCTACTCTACAACCATATTATGTAATATGATGCAAGTGTACATGATTTGACTTAGTTTGTTTTTGCTCCAAGTTCTTGCTGGATGCTCGAGAATATCCCATTTACCCTGAAGCACATCGAATGTTCGTTCAACATCTTTTCTTGCAATATTTTGCACCCTTTTGAATTATTTTTTTTTCTATCGTCTTGTGGTGTCAAATAACTTTTGACAAACGCAACCCACTCTGCATAAATGAAGCATGAAGGCCTGGGTCCAAAAGCCGATCTCGATATTCTAAAAAGGCAACCCACTCTACAAACGCAACCCACTCTGCTTGAAGCTTGATCACTTCAAAAAGCCGATCTCGATATTCTAAAAATGAAGCATGAAGGCATGGGTCCAAAGAAATTGAGTGGCTGGAACAACAAAAGCATGACATTCGAGTCTGTTGGGATCTACTATAATTTGGTTTTATTATTATTATGTATTTTTATTTATGTATTTTTTTTATTGATGTGAATATGTAATGGTCTTAATATATTGTAGTTTTAATCTATATATTAATAAAATATGTTATTATATTTAAACGAAAAACGTTATCCGGACGATGTCCCGGGAGACATTATATTTATTGTGTTCCGTACTATGTAAAAATTATTACATGCTTTTAGAAACATTATTTAACTCAAAATCTGAGTTGACATTGATTTTTTAATGGGTAAGCAATTATAAATTAGAAAATATCGACGATATAATTTTATAACAGATTAATATATTATATAAATTCTAAAATATAATAAGCATGAAAGTAGAATATTTAAAATAAAAAAACAAATTAATAATAAAAACATAATTAAAGTTAATTTCTTAAATCATTAAAAACAGAAAGTGAAAAAAATCAATAATAATAAAACATAAACCAAAATAACATTGAAACTAATAAGTATAGTAATCAAAATTTTCGGAGATGGTTAGGTGTATATATCCAAAACATACACCCTATTGTTATGTGTATATATACTATGTAATAGTTCATTTGTACTAAGATGAGATAATTTTAAAAATGTTAAAAACTTAAAAAATAATAATATGCAATTAAAATAAGTGATATTTTGTAAACAAATTGGAAGCAATTTAAAATATCAAAACATAATTTGTCAAGCCCAAAATTAAGAATATAAGATGGGTCCAAAAGAAAATAAAGCGGCTCACTAAGAAAATAAAAATGAGCCCAAAAAAATAAAACGGCCCGTTACTATTCTTTACACGCATTTCCGTAACTTTGTTTTTAATATATATATTAATGTATTTCGTAAATATATTATGTTTTCAATTAAAAAAGGTGAGACTCAAATAGTAGGCGATTGATAAAAGGTATCAAAGGTGAAATGATGAAGCTGATATAGCAGGAAAAAGTATAGGTGAAAAAGGTGATCAACGAGACAGAGGCTAGGGCTTCTTCTTTCCCACCGCGTCTTTCCTTATGGCCTCAGACTTGTAACCAAACTTCTAAAGATCAACCGCGAGTCAAAGAACGTGAAAGCATGAATTCAAATAGAAGTGGGCTCTTCCTTTTCGATTCAAGCAGGGATCGGAATATCATTTCTAATCTAACGGGGGACTTTTTCTTGTTTTAACCCGTCTCGTTATTCTTTATTTAGGAAGAAATATATATTTTTTATATGACAGAAATATTATTATTAATAATAAAGTGATCGACTAGCAAGATACTAGTGACCAAAATACAAATCTAAAAATACAACGATTACACAAACTAAATTCAACTTAGAAGGAATATAGTAAGAGATAGACTCCTTATCCATCATCTTTTATGAGTGAAACATTGAAGCCACCATCTCACCACCATGTCATAGCAAGAAATGGACGACCTTGGGGTTCCCAGCATGGTTTTATCTTCAGGTCGAAAAATGTGAAAACCTTTATAATTACTTGCAAATTGAACTATATTATTTTATTATTACCTTTTTTAGAACTATAATCAATATATACAAGTTTTACTTCAACTTTATATATATTGATGATTTTTAACCAAAACTTTTTAGGATGAGGATCATTTAAAGTTATAAGTTATTTATAACTTTATTGGTAAAGTTAGTGATCCTAACCCTTAAATTAAAATCAAGGGTCAAGACTCAAAAATGATCTTTTAATCTTAACCTTTGATTTCAATCCAAAAGTTAAGATGCTTCTAACTTTACTAATAAAGTTGAAAGCAACTTGAGAGGATCTTCATCCAATTTTTTATCTATTGCATCATGATGACATCATCTAGGCATCCAAACAAGTCAAATTAGAGAAATGATGGTCGGTGGTTTAGTTAAGTCTACTTTTTTTAAATTTCGCTTATATTTTAATACTATCTATAACCCATTATAAAGCATATCGACTTCTCCTATTTTCAAAAATTTAACATTTTTTATACCCAAAATACCCTTATATCTTAATCCTAATCTCCCTATATACCTAATCTATACTTTTATACTATTCAATAAATAAAATAACTCCCTCTGTAAAAGTTATGGAGGAATTATCTAAAACACTATTAATGATTAAAATACAATATCAGTCATATATCCAAAATATCTCATTAACCTTTTACATCAATTACTTTTACATCAATTACCTGCACCACTCGACGACGCCTCTACCACCAACAGTTGCCCCCATCACCACACTGTCGCCGCCACAACCACCGGTGCATGCGTGGGTACCATGCTAGTTCTTTTTAATTGTCTTTCTAAAAATGCAAAAATAAATAGGCACAAAGATAAGCTTTATAATTGACTATGTTCCGAACACCGTTGGCTCTTTACAGAATACGAGAGAAAGGTACCCGCGCGTTACAGGGGTAATGGAGGTGACGACGGGGTGGTGGTGTAATGGCGGTGGCGTACGGGCTCCGCCTTCGGATTTAAAAATTCATCGAAAGTATATCGAATGACCTCTCTAATGAAAGAAAATGAATTTTAATAACACCCATATAATTTTTATAATTTATCGATGTACGGTTTTTTAGATAAAAGATTTTGAATGAATTAGAGGAATAAAATGATTTATGAAAGAGAGAAAAAAAAATGAGTGGTTGAGAATTGAGCAGAGAGAGTATTATAGTTATTTTATGTAAATATATAATAGATAGGAGGACACTTTAGAGAATTATATGTTGAAACTTAAAAGTTTAGACTGAGACTATTTACTTTATAATATATAGTATAGAAATATAGAAGTATAGATATAGATAATTGGACATATTTCAATCAATCGGTCCAACATAAAAAACTCAAAACCGCTCTGTTAAAGTATTGTCTTCTCATCTAATACTTTACTATTTTATAGAGCATTTTGACTATTTTTTCTTAAAGAAAAGATGATTTGAAGTTTGAACTATCTAAAATAATCATATTTTTTATTCACTAATTTAAATATCAGTACCTAATATAACTATAATAACATTAAATCTCAACAACTCATTTTTTTTATATCTCCTCAAATCTCAACCACTCATTTTTTTCTCTCTCATCTATAAATCATTTTATTCCTCTAATTCATTCAAAATCTTTTATCTCAAAAACCGTATATCGATAAATTATAAAAATTGTATGGGTGTTCTTAAAATTTAATGCTCTTTCATTAGAGATGTCATTCGATATACTTTCGACGAATTTTTAAATCCGGAGGCGGAGCCCGCACGGCTAAGGATTTGGCTATCATACTTTATGGCCTGAACTATCACCCCACCATCTCACTATTGCAATACACGAACATTATCTTTCGTAAACAATAATGTACTCGCAAGAATAAACAAGCTGAGCCAGATAGGTGTTTTCCAAGGCCAAAGAAGGCATAGTTTTAGCAATACGCAAAGTTAGGTGCATCCAAAATGAATATTTTAAGTATGCAAGTTGCAAACGTACCTAAAAACGTACATACGAATGAAAAGAAAAAAAAAACAGCCATAATGCATAATTAAAATTTCGGACCACTAGAAAAGTTAAAAAGTCACAAACTCACTCCACAAGAATCCAAATTAAGGTTTTTCTTAATTTAATAGTAAAACCTCAAAACGACGTCGTTTTTCATTCCACATCTGTCGATCAATAAAGCCCAACCATCTCTATTTGACTTTCCAATTCTCTCTCTGAGTTTTCATATTTACACACACTAGAAAATGTGTTAATTTGTGTGTATAAAAATTAAAAAATCCTTTTCTTCCCCCAAATATCTGGTTCTGTGTCTTATAAATCTCTTTTACATTACATATTCTTTCTCACACAGTTTCACCTTCCACTACGTGTGTTATTCCTTATTTGTTTCCATCCAAAAACAATGCAGAAAAGAAAACTGATCACTTAATCCACCTATACATATAGTTCAGGTTTGAAATCTATATCTATATACAAACTATTCAACTCTGTTTTTGACTGAGCTATAGAAACAGATATAATCACAGTTTTTCAATCTATCTATACGTATATATATTTGTTTTACATCATGGACACATATAGTCATACTTACTATCTGTATTTTCTGATGATATTTGATTTGATCGAAAACTGATCATAATTGACAAATGCGGAAAACTGATCGGTTCTGTCATATATAGTGTTATATAATCAACCTATAGATACAGTTCAGTTATTCAATCTATATACGTATATTGTTGTTTGATTCGATTTGTATAATTTACCTATCACGTTAGGAATATATACGTATATATCGATATATGTATATATATATACACGTGTATAGATATAGATATAAATATATAGATTAAGTATGTTAGATCTTAATATTGATGATTCCGGTGATCGGAATGTTTTTGAGAAGAGCGCTCTAGAAGATCGTCAATCGGAGATTCATTCCGGTACGTCAGTTTCATCGGACGTGTTAAACGCCGATGACGTGGATTCAGTATCGTATACCACTGCAAGTTGTAATTTCGGAATAATGGATAAAAAATCGGTGAAAGTGAAGGAGATTATAAACGGAGAATCTGGTGGTTTGATCACAAGGCAGTTTTTTCCTGTTGAGATTGATGTGGATTTAGAGGATGAGGAGGAGTTAATAGGTTCGAGGCCGATAGTATCGGATTCGAGTGTTTTTGGATCACACTGGTTGAATCTCAGGGTTCCTGAGCCTGTACAAGTGCAACAGAACTTGCCGGCTGTGGTGCAGCAGAAGAAGAGTAGGAGAGGACCGCGGTCTAGAAGCTCGCAGTATCGTGGTGTTACGTTTTATCGTAGGACTGGAAGATGGGAATCACATATTTGGTATGGTTCTGTGTTCTTTCTAAATTTGGAAAGTTTTTTGTTGTCTATGTGGGCTATATAATTGAATGCTGTGTATGGAAAATTGGAAATGGAAATTACAATAGTACATCTAAATTTGGAAATGTTTTGATTGCTATGATTATTGTTGTACTTTTTGATAAGAGATTGAATTATTTGTTTTTTGGTATTTTGTGGTTCAGGGATTGTGGGAAGCAAGTGTATTTAGGTAAGCAGGCTGATTGAATTTTGTATACTGTTGAAATAATGCAGCCTATGGACATTTATTCATTACATTGTTTAATTACAGGTGGGTTTGACACTGCTCTTGCTGCAGCTAGGTTAGGATTTTCTTTGAGAAAAAAATTGTATGATGGTATAAATTTCATTTGTTAATGTGGTTAACTTAATTGAATGATTGTAATTTAGAGCTTATGATCGGGCTGCTATCAAGTTCCGGGGAATTGATGCTGATATAAATTTTCATATTAACGAATATGAGGAAGATATGGCACAGGTTGTGCAAATTTTGTTTACATGTTTTTTGTCTGGTTGAACCGAAACTTTCTTGACTGATGTAAGTTGAATGTCGCCAAATTGATGCAACAGGCCAAAAATATGTCAAAAGAAGAATTCATCCATATACTGCGTCGGCAGAGCACAGGATTCTCTAGAGGAAGTTCAAAATACCGAGGAGTAACCCTTCATAAATGTGGCAGGTGGGAGGCTCGCATGGGTCAGCTTCTTGGGAAAAAGTAAGGAACCATTTCTGAAACTATAGTGTGATTTTGATGGTTGGCAGATAAAGTATATTATGTAGTTGTAGCATAATTTCTCTATTAGATTATCAAGAGAATATTGCAGAGTATGTATTTCATAGTAAATGTAATTAGGAGCCTTCGTTACCTACAATACAATGCTTGGTTTGCAGGTATGTTTACCTTGGATTATTCGACAACGAAGTAGAAGCTGCAAGGTTCTTGTAATTTTCATGATTACATAATCCTAGAAACTTCTTTTCTTTTAAATACTTTGGTTGAGCACTATATCTAACAACACTTGCAATTTCTGTTTTCTGAGTTTAGGGCATATGACAAAGCTGCCATTAAATGTAATGGCAAGGAAGCTGTCACCAACTTTGAACCAAGCATCTATGGAGCAGATATAAGTATGGAAGCCATAGATGAAGGTATTGGTTGCTTATAATGCTATTTCTTTCTTCTTTTATTTGTTTTGAGTTGAATATAAAAAACACTTTGTTGATGACTTCATCCCATGACTTAAAAAAACATCTATTGTTTGCAGCAAGTGGTCAGAATCTTGATCTCAACTTATGGGTTTCTCCCACTATAGACAGCCCAAAGGGAAATGACAATGTTGGGAACTTGGATATGTGTTCTAAAGGTTGTGAATCAACTTCTGATAAAAGACAGAAGGTATGCTATTTATTAATCCTTATACTTTTATAAGGTTTTAACATAGTTATGTTGGAATGGATGTTTGTGTAGAAAAAAATTGGAATGGTAGGTGATAAGTTTTCGTTCCCTTCTTGGAATTCACAGGTTCAGTCCCGTCCTCCGGTTTATATGGGTGGAGAAACAGAAGCATCCAAGCACTATCCCATTTGGCCCAACATGTATTCTGGTTTAACACCAAACTATGAGGTAACGTTTTTATGGAAATTTCTCAGATTATATTGAATATCGAGATCTCTGAGGCTTTGATATCTTAAGATTATCACTTTTTGAACTTGTACAAGTATAATCCATATAATATTAGCTCAAGCTGATTTCCGCAAAATCATCTTGTATCTCGCCTGCAAGGTTCACTGGCTGAATTTCATGGTATAGTATTACCTGGCATTTTTAAATTTTCAATAGTGTGAGAACTCCCTGTGCTTGAAAGGACATCAACAAACAAAAAAAAGAGCACCATTGGTCTGGATGATCTAAATTCAAAAACCAAATTGAAGCAGGACCCAATAGTGTCTATAGTTAGCTTGGTTCTCGGTTCTAGAGTTATAAATAATGGTCCTTGGTTTTGTCGGGAAACAGAGCTAAACTGCTTTTTAGTAGGAAAAAAACTAAATTGAAGCAGGAGCCAATAGTGTCCATAGTTAGCTTTGTTCTCGGTTCTAGAGTTATAAATAAGGGATTAGTTTCCTGAAATGTAACTATCTTTGACCGAATGTCTATAGTAAGAAAAAACTAAAGTTATGTGTATTGTATGTAAGCAACTTGAAAAAATGTTTATTGTATGTAAGAAAACATACGTGGCAACCATATACAGGTGCCACTTGTCAGATTGTAATTGGTTGAAACGAAATTCTTACATACAATAAACATTATTTCAAAGTTGTTTACATACAATACACACAGCTTTAGTTATTTCCTACTATAGACATTCGTTCAAAGTTTATTACATTCGAGGGAATTAATCCCTATAAATAATGGTCCTTGGTTTTGTCTGGAAACAGAGTTAAACTGCTTTTTAATAGGAAAAAAAAGAACTTTTCAAACCTGTAACAATCTTTTCTATTACTCGTAGTACTTTGTAAACTATCGAACCTCCGAACCTCCGTATCCAGTTTAAGGCCTTGTTTGGAACCCAAGTTATTCAACCGGGACCTATGGATTATGTTTAGATCAGTCAGGTTCTTTGTTTTGTATTTATTAGTTTAAGGCCCACTCTCCGCTTATGCCAGTTAATACCCATACATAATTGTGATTTGTAAACCAACCTTCCAAATGCTGTCTTATGTCAGGAAATAGCATTAGTAAAGGGGTCTAAGAGCGTTCTTCCTTCACCGGAACTCACAAACACATCATGGCAAATGCAGATGCAGGTGCAACTGCAAACACAAATGTTGAGAGGTCATGGTGTGGCTCTTCCCATTCCAGTTTCTTTTAATGCAGCATCATCAGGATTCTCTTCTTCTCGTGTCCACTCAAACAAGACATATCATGACACTTCCACGAGGATGCCTACGGGTACTCACCCATACTATACTAACCAGATTGGTTAAGTGATTTCCGGTTCAGTACCAAAACTAGAACCTTGCTTCCAGTGCCAAAGCTCACTGAGGGATCCAGCATCACATATTATTTCTATTTCTGCGTTGTGTGTATAAATGATACCAAGCAGTGTGAAGCATTACGGTGAAAACACACACTGTGAAGCATGACTTGATATTATTCTTTGTAGCTGCTGCTTATTATATGTTTGGATGGATATTATTCTTTGTAGCTGCTTCTTACTGTTTGGTGTTAGCATTCTGTTGAGGGATTATCATATGCAATAGCCAAATAGTTAAGGTATGAAGTTGTATACTACATGAAAGACTCCGTGAATACAAAAAAATAAGTTGCTATCTGCAGAAAATGTTGCAATTTACAAGATCTTTTTCGTGATGTTGAGACAAAAAAAAAAAAGCTTATGCAATATGCAAATTGAGATCCCAACTTGGAATTTGTAAGTTAATCCCAACTTAAGAAATAGGATGGACCATACTAATGAATGTATACGTAAATTAAAGCTGATCTAAAAAAAACAAGTAGAATTTCATCTTTTAAGCTTTTTGTAATATTAACTTCCTTGTAAGAAAAAAGACCTAACTACGATGACAGATCTCAAAGCAAAATTAGTTGCAAATTTCACGACTTAATTGAGAACCAAACATCCACAATCAAACTATATCTCCACCAACACTTTTTCGCTCATTTCATTTAATAAAACTAGAGAAGTTGAGTAGGTGCATTCTTTACATTCCAAATACCCGGGTGTATACATCGCCCGAAGTGGGCATTTGGAACATATAGTCACCATAACCTGGCAAGAAACTTTCAAAGCCAAATCTTTCTACTGCACTTCTATTATTACGATGTTGAGACTCCTGCAAGGGGTTAGGCTGCTGATACCCGTTTGCATACATTGGCTGTTGGGTAAATAAAGATGGGTTGTAGCTCTGCTGTAGATCCATTAACCCAGAAGTAAGACCACCATACAACTGATCCTGAGATGAAAGAAATTGAGGTGTTTGCTGTTGCTGCATTGTGGCTTGAAAAATCTGAGGATCCTGAGGATGTGGAATGGGGGCAGCAGGAACAGGTTGTTGTTGCATGAAAAGTGAGTGTTTTAAGTCCTCAAACGAGCTGGAACATCGAGATGAAAAGGATGATGTCCATGAGTTGGTGTGCAGCCCGTTTGTTGATGATTTGCCTCCAACCACAGGATCGATAAGATCATCACTGCCATTGCTTAGGTTGCCCAACGATGGTGAACGATAATGATTATTTGGTGCAACCCTGACATAATTTCCTGAAGAGATATGGAAAACCAAGCAGTGTATTAATTAGGGTCCACATACTCATTCCAAAAAGTCGCCTAAGTGGAAACAAATTTGGTGACCTATATACGAAAATCTCCCACACTAGGCAGTTTTTCATATAGATAAGATTTATACCTTTTATCAAGTCAGTATCTCATTTAACAAAATAAGGTTCCGTGTTCAATTAGCTCTTTCAGCTAAATATACTTTTAGCAATGTACTTAGCACAAATTATGTACGTTACCCATTCACTGTCTGCAACACTAACAATAGTAGATAATTCATTTATTCTCGTACTGTAAATAACTACATATGTCAACATGTATAAAATACTATATCTGTGTAAACTATGAGCAAAACTCTATCCATTTAGACAACAGTCTGCTTCTAGTCAGTCTTTGATTATCAGGGCTGAACTGTGGTGACTTTGCAGATTTTAGTTTTTGAATTCACCCTTACATCAGTGAATATAATAGGAGCCACCTAGTTTATACCAAAATTAACGAAATAAAAAGTAGATAATAGTTTGATTGCTGTAAAGAGGCAACTGCTTCTCAAAACCATCCTACTTGCCACTAGCCAACTCTCCAAAAGGCACTTGATAGAAAAATCCCTGTTCATTTACTCAAATAAGGCATAATATTCTCCTCATCCAGATCTTAACTTATAGACCAATCTTAATAATGAGAACTAGCAGTGTATACATCTTTGAGGCCCATAAGATGATCCAACATATTTGCCCAATAATCACACAATTCCACTAAATTATTTGTCTACTAAAGCACTGCACACGGTTTGAAGTGTTGGAGAGATTGGAACCCCTTACTCGTCCCCTAGTTTAAAATAAGGTTGAATTATAGTCGATCAAGTATAGCATATATATATATACATATATAATGAGAACAAAATCAAATCATGTAGACAAGTGACTAATCACTTCATTCAGATGATGACATTTGCAAGCATGTAACTTTAGCTTAAACTTAACTATATGTGAAATGTTAAATGAGAAATCTCCATTTTAATGAGCTATGATATCTTGGTAGCAAAGGCCAGAGGGGCATATATACATAAAATAAATAAATGGAAAAAAAGAGTACAAAGAGATTGCGAACCAGAGCTTGCAGGAATAGCCTGTTCAGTTCGCATGCTGGTGGAAAAACCAGGTGGAGGCTTGCAGGGCATAGAGAATCCTGGTGGTCCCACATTCGAACCCCTAGATGCTACTGTTTCAAACAATATAATTCAATAAAAAAATTTATCAAAACAAACAGGCCATTGACCTAGATATGACTGAAGTGTGCATTAGGTGCCGCTTCCCCAAGTGGCTAAGGGTTCAAGTCTTACTTCGGACAAGGGTTCAGGTAGGGTGTGTGTAAGTTTTTTGTTCAAAGATACAGTATATGATAAGATATTTGGAATCTATAGGATTGAGATCCTCTAAAGTTATTATTAACTTTATAGGTAAAGTTGATGATTTTGATCTTTGGATTAAAATCAAGGGTCAAGATTCAAATATCAACTTTAAATCTTAACTTTTGATTTTAATCTAAAAGTCAAGATTCTCTCAACTTCACCTATGAAGTTAATAATAACTTTAGAGGATCTCAATCCGAATCTATATCTGAATAATATTGAACACACAGACACACGAGCGAGTGTGAGATATCCGTACCCTGTTGCTGGGATTTGAAAAAATCATCTTTGTTCTCGCAAGAATCCTGAAGAGAGAGATTCAGTCCTTGACCGATGCTGCCAGGCAAGTCATTTTGTTGATTAGAAAATCCAAGTTCCTTTCCAAATGAGAATCTGGATTGATCGTTATTCTGAAAATTCCAGGAAGAACCATGCCGCCTATCTCTTGTTTCGAACAACCCAGATACCGTTTGAGTGTAATCTGAATTATCATCATCTAAATCCATTGACAAAATATTGGATATTATACTACTTTCAACAGCAGCAAAATTTTCATCATTATCCACTGGTGTATCATCATCTAGCCGTCTCAAGTGCTCCACAATTTCTTCATTAGAAAATGAATTAGCCCCTCTATATATCCTATCTGATTTAGCTGAACTTTGGAATTTCTTCTCGTTATAAGCCTCATTTGACAGGGAATTCATACATGGAGCTGGTATGGTATCTTCTTCCACATAATTGCTCACTTGATTATTATTTTCAGTATGCCACCAAGAATGATCAATAGAGCTCTTAGCTGTATCAGCGGCAGGAGAAGGAATGGAAGAACCCGAATGACTTGATCCAACAAAAACCTTCAAATTTTGATCATCAGAGGTAGGTGAAGTAACAAGTTGGTCGGGAGTTGATGATTTCAACAGCAATGAATCTGAGCTTTTGGTCTCAAGATTTGATATCTGTTCTTCCTCAATCAAATTCACATCTTTAACAGTTGAATTAGAAGGCCGCCCAACAATATCCACAAAAGTTGTCGTTTGTTTAGAAGATCTGACGGGCAAGTGTTCACTAGTAGCTTCTGTTGCATGTGCAACATCCTGAATTGAAATATAAAGAACTATCATCAGGCATGATATTATAAATGGATGGAGAAGCACATATATATTAGACGCAAGTCATGCATCTGTGTACAAGAGAGTAATGGTAACTCTTACTGGCGAGCCATTGTTACACACTGGATCTTGAGCCCGAGCAATATGTTTATTTAATTGATCAACTATAGGTGGTGGTAACATACTTCCTGAGCGTTTATGAGGATAGTGAGTGGAACCAACTATTTCCTGAACTCTATTCCTGATATACAAGATTTTGAGCAAGAGAATAATCATCAGAATTGGGACATAAAAAGTTCATTAGGATTGATCAAAAAAATTTACTAGCAAATCTTTAAAAGAATCTAATAATATAAGCTAGAACCTGCACACAAATCTAAAATACACAAAGAAAGCACCGATATGAACTATAAAAGAAAAAAAAAAAGTCCACAAAATACCTAGTATGAACTGCAGCTACTTCATCTCTACCAAAACTATCTTCTTCAGCACCAAGAGTATGCAAATATAAACATGAAGGATTGTTGCAAGGCTGACCATCAAAAGAAAATCTCACATTAAAATGAAGACCTCCAAAAAGAAACAATCTACATAGTAATCGATTCACTCATAATCTTTTATGTACCGTATTCCTCAACCATGCATGACAATACTTTGCGGTACCAAATGATGCTCTACAAAAAACCAGATTCGAATGGAAACAGAACTTGTCAAATCTGATTGCAGTTGCACATAAATACAAGATAGAGATGAATAGAGGGTGATGCGATTACCTTAAAAGTCTACCATCCCAAACATAACCATGCACAGATTGAATACATCTCATAGCTTCCTCCTCCTTTGAGTAAGTAATATATCTGGGAACACAGTAAGAGAATAATCTACAAGGAAACTTATCACAAAAATAAATGTATGGAAAATTAAGAATGTAACTCACACACTGCAACTATCATTAATAAACTGCTGGAGAGCCCCTCCCGCAGTCCGAGAGAGGGAAATCTTAGTTACTTTACCATACTGGCCAAAATACTCTTTTCGCTGCAATAGCTGCATCAGAAAAGTAACTTAGGACAACAGTACATAGTAAAAAAAGAACGTTTAACATTATCATAAGTTAATACCATAACATAATGTAAACATATAGAATAAAATGTTAGAAGGAAGTGCACACATCTTCATCAGCAAGATCAATGGGCAGGCCAATAATATAAGCCATTTTTCGCTGCATAACACGAACATTGCTAAGGTCCTTCCTCCCTTCATTCGGTTTTGCCTTTGCCTTTGTTACTTTTTGTTTTCGACTTGAACCATTGCCAACCACCCTATGTGCAAAAAACACATGTTATAAATCCACATATTAGATGTAAAATCAAAAGAAATAACAAAACGTGTTGTAACCTCTGAAAATTTGTTTCCAGTCCCACAATCCTATCCTTATCATAAGGAGTCCGACAGGCAGGGCAGCGTCCCTCTGTTGCATCCTTCTCTGCCATATCCATTATGTGATGCCAACACCAAACACACACCTGAATTGGTAGTAAAACATGGTAAAAATGGCCACATACTAAAATTTTGATGCTCATGAACCACAAAACCACATAAATGTTATCATTCCAAATTCCATATGTTGCGGCATATAGTATCATGGAGATCAAAAAGAACCTAAAAAGCCTAGTTCCAATTAAATATGCATAATATATTTATAGAATGACGTTTATTGTGAGTAATGTATGCTAATAACCGATTTCTTACTATGTAATATACATTATATAAATCAGACATTCTGGTTCGTACATCAATACATTTATCGAGAAACTAAAAAACCTTTGACAGGACTTATTTCATATACAATTTAAAACAATTTCATAAAAGCAAGTACACAAGATTAAAATTCAAGCATCTGCAAACTCCAATACGACTTAGTCTGCAAAATTACAAACATCAAAAAAAAAACTTAACATACGACCGAGTACAAACACAAAAAGCGAAATTTCTATGTCCTTCCATCTAACATTCTAAAGTAACACTTTCATCAAACTAACATAACCTAAGCAAAATATGTATAAAGATAGAAACTGCAACAACATATCAAACGAACTTACGAAATACACAAACCATCACACACGACTAAAAAAAACGATACCTCATAACCACATTTGCAAGGATTCAACTGCTGATCAGTCCAATCCATCTCTTCAGCACACAAAGGACACTTTTTCTCCTCTTCAAAGCTCATGATTTCACTATAAAAACAAAAACATAAAAATCACCATAAATATATACATATACATATATACACACACACACACACTCACATTCCACAACGGAAGTACAAAAACCCTAGCTTCCACACACACACACTGAAATTGCAGAGGAAAACACACACATTACACACAATTAGCAAAATCTCGAAGTAAAAACCCTAGAATTCGTCAATACGACGTCGTATTACACAGTTAGATGCACAATAGCTGCAAATAGTTAGGGTTTTGAAATCGAAACAGTTATAATAAAAGTGAAGTGACGGTGATACTTACAGTGATTTGTATGTATATAACCGATCGAGAAACACAAAAAATTTAGCGGAATTTTTTGGAGTGAAAATTGAAGCCCTATAAAGCACACACACTTGCAAGTACGGCAAAAAACTTAAAAAGTAAAGAAGAAATGAAAGCCACAGGATAATAAATAAATTATATATATATGTTTTACTATTGATTTATGAAGATATCAGGATTTTGGGGGTTTTTTGTTTTTTTATTATATAAATGATATGGAATTGGGATTTTTAAAAAGTCTTTTCTATTTGGCTTTAATTTTGTAGTTTTAATTTGTATTGTGTTTTGTCTTTTTGTGAGGGTTTACTTTTGGAATGAATTGAAGAAAGAGATGTGATTTGGTGGAAGATGGACCACATAAGTCTTACTATGAAGTTCCATTTCCATGTATATAATTTCGATTTTTTACAGTGTCGTGTCTTTTTTGGGAACAGAGATCGGAATTGATGTAATTTTAGGGTTTTTGGTAGGTAAAGTATATATGAGTAGTGAGTTTTTGTGTCATGAGTTTGAGCAAAAATGGTTACTCGGTCAATTTTACAAGTTAAGTTGAAATATATATTACAATTTTTTTTTTTTTAAAGATATAAATTACATACTAATGTTAAAAGGGTTAGCATATGTCATTTTAATTGAGTTCATGTTATAAAGCTCTCTTGCTGAATAGATCATCCATTTAAACCTTTTGATAAGAAACATTTATCACCTATAATCCATAGATCTAAAGAGAAAAATTTAAGTGAAGACTGAATACCTATCATACCTTCAAATATTTTTTTGTGAAAAAGCATGTCTCTTTGCCACCATAACATTTGATGATGATTACCTATTAGGCTATTATATTAACTAGGTTTAATTAGAAGTATGATTAGTCACTTGGAGTTGAATGGTTTAGTAGACACAATGAGCCTAGAAAGCTTATTAGTTCTAAAATAGGTTTTTCATCATAAACAAAATTATTTGAACTTAAATATTTGCAACGAAATGAGTTTAGATTTAGCTTCTAAATTATAATGGGTACAACCGTACAAGATTGTTTATTGATTTTGTTGGCTCATTCAACAATTAAAAACAACATCGTCAACATGAGCTCGGTAATGTGATACTTAAGACAATGAAGCATAATGTGATATTTATACCATTAAAAACGGTAGACAATTATTTGATTATGTTGATCAAATAAGATTACACACGATCATAAAAATGGACCGTTGTTAATTTTAACAATCCTTAATGCTAATGGGCTCGCGTCGGTTAGACAATCAGGCAGGATCATAAGTTATCTACTAAAAATTATGGCTCTACAGTTTGAACGTAAAAAAGACAAAACGTTATTAAAGGTCATTCTTTTGCAGCAACGCATCATCTCTTTGATTAAAAAGCATCTATTGCAATGAACTTTTATTGACCGACTATGGCTCTATAACTTAAGAAAGAAATTGAAGGGCAAGAAAAAAGTACGGGGAAATAAAGCTTCAAGTTATGCTATGACCAAAGAGTAGAGTTGATGTTTAAGGTTAAAGATTTTTTTCAAAGACATTTTAACAAGTTTTAATTAAAAAATCTTTAAAATTTTGAAGTGTTTTTTGAAGAGCTTTATTATTTACACTATCAGATTTATTATTAAGTTAAAGGTGATTATTTATAAAACCCAATACAAAAATTTATCCGATCATCAAATAAAATCTTTACTAGTATAATATACTCATTTTCTGTTAAACCCAGATACAAAACCCCTCCCCCGAATAACCAAAACACACACCAAAAATGCTCCGATCATCACACCATAAGCTCATCAACCACCACACAACCACCACACTATTCATCCCATATATCTCTTCACAAACCCTAACTAATATCCGAACATTCCGTACACTAATCACACTCGCATCACACCCTACAACTACCACCACACTTTTCACACCTTCACAATTACTACACAATTCCGTACATTTTCAACCTAACCTAGTAACTGTAACTGACCGCCGGTTCTCTCATTTCTATTCTCCGGTTTCTCCGGTGGCGCGTGAATTTATCCGGTCGAAGTTGGATTCTGTGTTGACGAAATGTATTTCCTCGTCGCCGTCGTTGTCGCCGGTGATGGATACGGTGGCGGAGAGTGATCGGAATCAAGCGGTTGTTGAGGATTCTGGCGATGAAGATAGTTTCATTGATAAGGATGTTAAGACTCCTATTCCTGTTAAGGCTTATTTCTTCTCTACTAGGTATTATTATTATTATTTTAATTTCTGATTTAATTGCCATATATACACTCACAAACACTTATACATATATATGTTATGTATATGTATCTATATATTTTAAAGTTATTGGATTGATGTGTGTGTGTATATATATATATATATGTTTATGTATGGAATTCGGATAGAAGTAGAATAGTCGTTGCTGATAGATACAGTAAAATTGTGTTTTGTAGAAACAACAGATGTATTACATCCTTAAGGAGTTAATTCAAATATAGGTTGTTTAAAGTAGCTTCACAGATATAGAAAATTATGCGGTGAATTTGTGAGAATCAAGTCTCGAACGTGGATGATTGATTCCTAGGTACTAAGACCTTACTAATGGGCCACCACCCCGTTTGCTTGATGGACTATGTTTTAATTCTATTAGCTTTGCATTCTATCTGTGGGATGTTTCATGTTTGCAATTGCTTAATTAAAGAGTTTATTTTCTTGTTGTCTTTTGATGCAAACACAAGTAGCTGTTAGTTTTGAGTGTTTGGATGAGGCAAAATGCTTATATAAAATTTGAGTTAGGTGTTTTCAGTATAGGGTGTTATAAGCACTTTCATGAATGGGAATTCTAATTGTGAGTTATAATTTGTAATTACCAACCTAGGAGACTTTGAGGAATATTCTATAGATAAAGTTCGTTCTTGGTTTAGGGCATTAACAGTTGGATGTGTATTATATCGTTAGTATAGTATAATTTGCAAGAGTGTGTACATAAACAGTTATTTGTATTAGTTTATATTAATGTACCTTTTTGATGTAACATATCTTGTTACTATTGTAAACGTATTTGATGTGGATGTGTATTCACTTTGTGGTTTGGTTTCAGTGTGGATTTGAAAAAACTAGAGAAAGAGAACAGTCTCAATTACATTCATCCCACGTCTCGGAATGCTAATTATGCCGTATTTAGGTTTGGTAGCCCTAAGCCTGAGCACATTGTAAGTTAGTTTTTGTTCTTGTAGTTAGAAGATTTTCAGTTGTGTTTCTTTTTTGTTAGTATTATCTGCATTGATTATATATGAGAGAATGCTTGATAGCAGTGGACAAGTGTCATATATTTTATAAATTGATTTTCAGGGTTTGGGTGCGAGTATTAGTGGGAGTGACATCAGCTATATGGTAGTTTTTCAGTATGGTTCAATTGTTTTGTTTAATGTTCGTGATCATGAAATTGATATGCGTCTTCAAACTGTAAAAAAACATGCTCAACAACCATTTGTGGAAAGGAGAATAGATGGTGAGTCTCCTTAACTCCACAATGTTTCTTTTTCTATATAATCTTTTTGTTTGTTATTGCTACTCTAGCAAATTATATAAATGTTTGCTGTTGTGTATAAACTCAGAGTATGAAGTTAAGGAGAAACCAACTTTGGAGACATGGATGGAAGGTGGGCTAGATTATATTATGCTGCAGTATTTGAACATTGATGGGATTCGCACAATTAGCAGTGTTTTAGGTCAGAGTATAGCTCTTGATCACTATGTTCGCCAGGTAGGTGCACTCCTGAGTTCTAAAGTGCAAGTTTATTAAGTGATTTCTATACATGGTAAATCGAACCCCCCTTTTTGCGTGAAAAGGGTTCTGTAAGTTTTATCTATAATAAGTCAAATGGGTCAAAAGTAAACTAAAAGGAATTGCGTAACAAGTTAAATGGTTGAAACGGGTCAAAGTTTCCCCCACAATATATGCAATACATTAACTTCTAACAAGTTTATGCAATCATATCTGATACTATAGCCGTTTATACAAAAATGAAATTTGGGCAACAGCTATTTTGGGTCAACCTGACCCGTCACGCCCATACACTAGTTACCCAACCTGCCGGATGCATCTGATTTTCTACCTGTAGCAACTAGCAAGTATAAATACTTTGTTATACCTCTTGTTTTAGGTTGATGGCATGGTTGGAGAATTCACTGAGATCAATCGTGGCATGGAAAAAACTGGAACCTTCACAATGGAAAGGAAAAAGTTATTTCAGTTGGTAGGGAAGGCAAATTCAAATCTTGCTGATGTCATAATTAAGCTTGGACTTTTTGAGAGGTAATTTACTCATTTGTCATCCAATAAGACTTTACTTTATAACACCAATCGTCAGCAGTTACTTGAAATTTGAAGTTATACTTTTTTTTTTCTTTTCCAAAAGAAAAGCTGTATCTTACAAAGAGTGTCAAAAATATATCTTTTCAACGCAGAAAGTTTCATAAGTATGATTGTATTTGGTTGCTGCTTTTTAAGCAAGTGTTTAACAAATGAAAATGACGCATAATGATGAAACGGAAACACTTCTGTAATTTTTGAATTTTTGTAACAATAGAAGGCCTTGTGAAACAGTGAGTATACTTATAGTTGCCGATTAAATCAAAGTTTCCTTTAAATGAATTTTAAGTCTAATAAAATTAAGTTTACAAGTAACAAGTCAAAATTCAAGAGTAGAGGGATCAAGGAGTATTTAGTACTCTGGGCCTAGCTGTATGTGAATTGACCTATTAACCAAAAGGTTGTGGGTTAGTCCATGTCCATGGTGGGCAAATTGTAAATGTTAGCGGATTTATGTTGAATACCTGCCTTTCTGAGAACATAAAAAGAATAGTTTCTGTGATGTTTTTATATATCATAAACATGTTTGAGGTTGATAAATTAAGATTACAAGTAACAAGTCAAAATTCAAGAGTAGAGGGATCAAGGAGTATTTAGTACTCTGGGCCTAGCTGTATGTGAGTTGACCTATTAACCAAAAGGTTGTGGGTTAGTCAATGTCCATGGTGGGCAAATTGTAAATGTTAGCGGATTTATGTTGAATACTTGCCTTTCTGAGAACATAAAAAGAATAGTTTCTGTGATGTTTTTATATAGCATAAACATGTTTGAGGTTGATAAATTATTCTATGAAAAGATGTTGGAAAAATAACTATTTGTAACATCGTTTTTTTGTCAAAAGCAAATATTTGTTATAATCTGTTGTTGTCATCTGATGTTCATTTAGAGTTCTGACACTATTATTTAACATCTATCTTTCTTCATGATACAAGTTTCATGTAATAAAAATATATATAATTTGTAAAAGTTTGCAATAAGTAGGAAAAACCTTGCTAATGGAAAACTGTATCTACTTGAATAGATCTGATATTGCCTGGAAGGATGCTAAATATGCTCAAATATGGGAGTATCTAAGAGATGAGTTCGAGTTAACTCAGAGATTCGCAAGTTTGGATTTTAAGTTGAAATTTGTTGAGGTAAGATTACTTTTAAGCTAATTTCTTTTGATTGTTTGTTTTAGTTTAACTAATACATATTTATTATGCAGCACAACATTCGTTTTCTTCAAGAGATTATGCAGAACAGGAAATCAGATTTTCTGGAATGGCTGATTATTGTGCTGATTGGTGCTGAAATTCTTATATCTGTCTATGACATTGCCCATAAGTCCGTCCTATAGAACATATCTTTGTTCTACTCAACTTTTTGATGCTCAGCTTCACCGTGAATATATCTAGAGATTTATCTTCTTCAATCTAAGTATCTAACTGCTTTGGCGCCTTAACTTTGGTTATTTTTTTTGTCTGGCTTTTGAGTCATGTTAGAGCCGACGGAAATTCTCTTTGTATAGAGAAAATGCACAACTGCTGGTTTTTAAGTATTATTTAGGTATGGCACAGCAACTTAACTTTAGCTGTTGTTTATTCTTTATTGTATGTCTACAAAAAAAATGGGATAATGGTTGCTTCACACATATGATTGTGATGGAGAATTTGGTTTGATTGGCATGATCAACAAGATTTTGGGCCATAGATAGGAGTTTTTATGCAATCCCTTATTCATATCAATTATCTGTGAATCATAACTCTTTTAATTTATATAAATCGTGTACTTGTTCGTTTTTTTTCTTTTAGATAAAATAGCAATAACAATAGAGTTTAACATTAAAGTTAATTGCTAGAGAAAACTATGAACTAAGGTGATCAAAATAGCCATACCATGGCATAGTTGGTTTGTTTTTCTCAATATGGATGGACTCTGAGCTCATTATTGACTTCCACATGGTTGTGCTCAGGGCAGGACGTGAGCCGTGAGGACATCACAGCCCATCCCAACATATGATGATATAACTCAAGGATTAGAATTAATCATTAAAAATGTATAAGACCGTTAACAATATCCGTGACATTAAACATTTGACTCAATGGTATTGATCATTATCTATGGAACATCTCTTGTCATTTCAACTGATTCTACACATAAACAGACAAAAAAAAAAAAAAACTCTCAACCTTGCTATACCAACATACCAAATGAGCTTTTAGGCCAAAAACAAATCAACAAAATGTACCTTAGTTGTTCCCACTTCAAGAACTACAGGACATTTGATAACTACATCTAACTATAGACATCATTGGAGTGTTGAACAAGTTTTTGTAGCTCAAATAGCATATATTCTTTCAACATCCGAGTTAGAAAACTCAGAAGGCATCCACGAGGTCGTCCCACTCCTTGCAATCTTCTCCTTCTTTCTCATTGAACGAGTTTTTTTCGACTTAATCACATAATATGTCATTGTTCCAAGCACTCCCACCATTATAACACCACCAACTACTGTAATCAAAATGGCAGCCCATTCATACTTTCGACCCACGACTATATAAGATGAGGCCATAAATGCCACAGAAGTGCACACAGAAGCTAACCACATAAGCTTGTTGATGACTTCAACCACCCTTCTTTCAGCTTTTGTTTCACCTCTAACCAATGTGATCTGAACAACCACCACTGCTAAAGAAGTAAAAAGAGCAATAGCGTTGAATATAAAAAAGATTTTAAAAGAAATTCGGTGGACCACCACTGCCATCCCATCGTCGTTGTCCCCACCAGGAACCGTGAATATAGCAGCAAATGCAACAGTAGCAAAAAGCACAGCCACCACAGTAACTGAATTGGTGGCATTGTTGATCCCTTCACGATGGAGTTTTCTCAGCTCTTTAGCAATTCCATGGACGTTTTTATTTGTTTTTTTGGTTTGTAAGAGCTGGATGTGGACGTCGTTTTTGATCTGGGTCACAGTATTTCTTAGCTCATCTCTTGGTTGATTCAGTTCATTGGCTCGGACTGCACCACGACGGATCAGGCTATCTTTTATGTCCGCCGATTCTTCTGATAGGGAAAGCCCTTCCGCTATGTCGAGTGCAGTTTTGTGGTCTCTGGTTAGTGCATTAACGTTGGTATCAGGGAGACTAAGCAACACGTTTACTATCTGCAAGAAAATGCAAATACATGTTAACGTTTACATTTAGAAAAATGCATGGGTCAGGTAACAACTTTTGTAACCTTTTATAAATACATCAGAAAATAATGACCCAGGAGGTTGCAAACATAAAAATATACTTTGGTTGACTTTTAACTCATTTGACTTGTTTCTGTTTTAGCTTTTATTTGTTTATCTATTTGAACCATTAGGGAAAAAGATAACTCAAACCGACCCATTCATAAGTAATTCACCTCTAGTTTCAACTTTGAATTCTTGCTGAAAGTAAGCATAAAACAAACTTAACTCCTCTATATGTTAGATAGAGATTGCAAGATGGGTGGGTTGGGTAATGGGCCAAATGGGATTATTATGAAATGGGTCACATATTAGTATAGGCTAAAATGGTTCAGTCGGGTTAAATTGATCTGCAAATTCATCTTTTATGGTTATTTCTTAAACCCTTTATAGTTATTTATTTTCTATTAACCTCCATAGTAGCTAGCACATTTAGTGTTATCAGCCAAAATGGCATTAACTGTAATTCAAATGTTGTTCTAAAAAAAAATTTTAATATTATATGTCTAGAATAAGTACTTATTTTTCATTTGTCCATTCTTTCAATGAGCTAGTAGGACCAAAACCGGTACAATGCCCTAGAAAGAGAAATGAAAAAGTAAGTTGTTATTCGAGATAAGAAAACCAAAAAAAAATAAATTATTAAAATGGTAGCTTAAATTTGGAATACGACACTTTAGGAGGTTGTATGCATTAAATAAAAGGACCTTGGTTGACTTCCACCCATTCTTCCTTAGATTTTTAAATTCGACCCATATGAGATGAATCACACCCTAACTCAACCAATTTTATAAAATGGGTCGAAATGGATAGTCGTGTGGCCACATTGACATCCTTTTAGAGTAAAATCGAAGCAACTGATGACAACAAATATATAATCAAGCATCAAAGATGAATATTGGCTCTTGGAATGCCTGAAGATGTACCTCGGCTCTCTTTTTTCTCGTAGCAACATGCAATGCAGTGAAACCAAACTTATCAGGCAGCATTACAATAGCAGCATCAGCCTCCAGCAGCAACTGAACTACCTCACTGTTTGCGCCTTTTACAGCCATATGCAATGCGGTTTGGCCCTTATTGTCTGTTTTTCTGGCCAGTTGTGGATCCTTTTCAAGCAGTGTCTTCAAAATCTCAACATGACCCGATCTTGCTGCCAGATGCAATGCATTTTTACCATTGGATCTTGGAGTATCTAACAAGCTAGGATCCTTTGCCAGTAGCTCTTGAACAACAGCAGCATGCCCTTTTGAAGATGCGGTAATTAGAGGAGTTGCATTTCCTTGTGATCTTGTCTGGCATAGTGATATGTCGTGGTCAAGTAGCAATTTGACTATGGCTGCAATAATATTTAATGCAAAGATGTTGGCATGATTCCTCACAGAAATGTTTTTAAGAAGCACGGATGCAAGATTAGGAGAACTTCTAAACACTAGGGGTGCCAAATATGACGTATTTAGGATTGGGCGATATAGGTTGGGTCATATTAACAAACTTGGCCCTAAAGGGAATAGGGAAGTGGGTCAAATATTGTGAAAGTTGTAGAAAATATAATCATGAGTATATACAACTACCTAATCTTGTATTTCAAATTATTGACATTATCATTGAACTAATTTTGGATTTTAATCATAATTAACACATTAATCATTAACAAATCCAGCAAAAAGTGTTCCACACTAAAAAGTTGCATAAAACAACATACTCCATTTTGACCCGTTACCTAACCACCCATTTTGCAACTTTTATTAACCACCATAAAAGATTATTTAAAGTCAAGAAGGGGATGATGAAGATCTGAAATTTAGAACATCAGATATACAGCTTCATAAAAACTGATTCTATCTCACAGTGATCATATGGTTGAATCACAATTCCCAGTCTAAACTTAAATGTCTACGATGAGCTTACATATATATATTAGTTTAATAAGAGAGGATGCCTTCCAATACTATCTCATCTCAATAATGAAACATATTAGGATAAGTCAATAACCTATAATTAAAGGTATATAGTTATATACCATGGTGTCCATGACTAGCAGCTACATGCAAAGTATCAAATCCCAAGCGGCTTCTTCTTGTAAGTGCTTCTTTATCCGTATACTGCAAAAGTTCTTTCACAACCTCAAGATGTCCCTTTTCTGCAGCCGTATACAATGCTGTTTCTCCCAACTCATTCACTTCATTTACTACGGATGACCGGATATCAGCAACTTCGGCATCAAAATCAGCTCCACTTAACGTTCCCACCATTTGCGAAGTAATTTCATCCAGAATTTGTTTCACAGCGTCAAGGTCACCACGTTGGGCTGCTAAATGCAGCTCTGTATCATTGTGTCTACCTGTCACTTGCTTTACGTATTTTTTCTTTCCAGCCTGATCTATCCGCTTTCCAGAAGATGTAAGTACTAGTGCAGGAGCAGATGTAGAAGACGGTGATGATGATTGTGAGATATCCCCGGGAAGGTTAAAGATTTGTTTCTGCTTTGATGGGTACATGATCCCTTTCTCTAAGTCTACTGTTTCATTGAATAAAAATTTGTGAGTTATTAACATTAGTAGTTACAGAATACTGAAAATGAAATCACAACTTATTTAAGCAGCAAAAATTGACTGTTTTTGGCAAAAATATGAACCACCAGATATGTACAATACATGACTAGACATAAAAGTCATAAAACCTAAGCCAAATTAAAAACATTACCATTGATTATCATCTCTTAACATGCAAATCACATTTAATATAACATAATCTTCATCCTACAAAGTACAAAAATTTCATATCCAAAGAACCAGAAGGTAGATTTACTGGTAACCCCAACCGGGCCGACCCCAAACGCCGTATACTTATCACGTGAGCGTAAATCAAGCTCAACCAGCGGTCGACTGGTCAGATGTTGGCAAAACCAAGGAATTTTCTAACAGGTTCCTCTACGAATACTGTCGTGAACGGGGATACTTTCCTATTTTGCCACCATCTCTAGAACTAACTAGTCTACAAATTTTATATTTATACTATAACAAAAATTTAAAGGGCCTATAACAAACCAAATTAAGAACCATCAACTCATTTTGCACATGTTTTCCTTCTTGAAACATGAAATGCATTTATTTAACTAATATTTATTATACAACCACTTTATACTTCAATTCCATTTATCAAACAGATGGTAAACAGTCATAACAGAATTAACAAAAAAAAGAAGAAAAGAAGCAAGAACATAAATATACCTTCATTATTTCTGGTTGAAGTCATAATAAGATTTTGAAGAAGAAAAACAAAGACCAATCTCTAAAAGTCTATGTGAAGGTGTGTTTCAAGTATATATGTATATACAAATGGAAAGAGTTTGGATAGCACTTGCCAAACAATGGGATGCTAAAGTTAAACACATATACATACACTTACAAACTACTCAACACCAAGAAGGTGCCAAGAAAGTTCATCTTCTAAGACTAACTATAGTATTATTCTTTTTAGTCCTTCAACTTTAAACTTTTATCTACTTCATACAATTTTATCTACTTCATTAAAAGAAACTTTTATCTCAAAAATGAAATGATTAATCCATCTAACCAAATAGCCTAATAATCCTCCTAACTATGAGATGTCATACTAACTATGAGATGATGACATGTGGAAAAATCAGGGGGCAAAATTAGAAAAGAGAATTAGTGGATAACATATATCACCTTCTTAATATATTAGCAGAATTATTAGGCTATTTGGTTAGGAAGATTTATCATTTTCCATCTCAAAACCTTCTTTTGTTAAAACAAAATAATTATCAATTATGTGGAATTGTAGATGCTCTTAAGATGTTAGTTTTGCCATTAGAAAAGTCGTTCGATTTACATTTAAACAATTTTTTAGTTTTCACTTTTTGATGTTCAAAGTTTGTTGGATGTATAAAACATATGATTTACAGATATGCAGATATGGATTTTGCATATAAAGCTCGATTTGCACATTAACGACCGTGCGAAATGCGATTTGCACATATGAAACATAAATATTCACATATGAAAGTAACATCTACACGTGTGTGACATGATTTTTCGGTGTAGTTGTACATGTGAAAGCGTTGTTTTACACGTGTACAAAAAACCCACAAAAATGAAAATTGAAAAATTGTCAAAAATATATAAAGTGACCTTTTCAATAAAAAAAGAATAAAATTATAAAACGCTGTTTAGTTTCTTTAATTAGTTCCTTTAATTTATCAATGTAAGGTTTTTAAAATAAAAGAATTCTAACTCAATTGTATGAACTAACAAATTATCAAAGTCAGGGGTGAATTTCTTCTTGGGTATTTTAAAATATGGGTTTTTTAAAACAATCTTTCCCGAAAATGTGTATTTTTGATTTGGACCTAACCTATCTAAAACATGATACTAAAATAAGGTAACAATTTAATTTAAGAGAATCAACAATCTTAACCCGTTCAGTACAAACACACGACACCATAAATGATCGAACCTATGGGCCATTGCCAGATAGGGATTTTTTTGGTACCTATTGCCAAGATAGGGATATTAAACAGACAATATAGAAAGAACTTTTGACCAAATGCTGAATTGTTTAAATAAACGTGGACCTAAAAAATATTTGAACATACAGTAGATGATGAAAAGATAAATTAGGAAAAATATGGGTTTAAAGTAGTATGAGGTCCGAAGTTTTAATCATGTTTGTAAATTTCCAATGGTTTCCACTTTCCATGCAAGGCCTTGTTGTCCTGTTGTGGTCACCTTATTGGACTTACATTCACACCAGATTAAGTAGTCATTTCTTTAGTCAATTAATGAATTAAGTTATGTAGACATAAAAAAAAAATTAACCGTAAATTTGGCTTATTTTATTTTTTATTTTATAAATAACGAAGGGTCGGACCACGGGTATCCGGACTGAATAGTGAATATTGTGGGTCTACCCGATCCCCTCCCCCGCCCGCCCACCCGGTAAATTCAAATCGTTCTGCCAAGAAAACCTGGCTAGCCACAACGCTCGAGATGAGATTCGAACTTGTGACCCTCTCTCTAACTTCCGGGTGTCCTACCACTGCGCTAGCAAGTGAAGGACGTAAATTTTGGCATTTTTCTTTATATACTCGACTCCAATTAAAAAAAAAATTCATGCTGAAAAACTTCTATCTCCAATACTGTGAGTATTTTGTTCACACCATAATTTGAATCCAAGATCTCTTAGTCTCAAACTTTCCATATATCAATCTATCTATTTTTACCTCTCATTTTTTAAATATATTATTTTATTGTACAATAAACAATACATCTATCTATACTACTATATAAAGTATCAACTCACAAATTACAAAGTTAATGTACTTAAAATGTCACTTCCATTCAACATACCTACGACATAACATATATGGTTACCAACACTTAATGAAATAAATCACAACATTTATCCATCACCTTTTAAAATAACTAAATTGTCCTTTTACATAAATTACCTTTACATAAATAACTTATGATTCTCGCCACCTGTAGCCGCTACCACTATTGTCGTCGTATCGCACATTCATTAATCTAATAAATTAGGGAAGTGTTATCAGTACCATTTCTTTTGATAAATTTACCACAACTGTGCATTACTCGTTTGTACAATCGGCTATTAAACTTATACTATGTGGTACATTTATTACAAATAATGATACAAATATCACTTTTCAATAAATTATTATACATTAGATGATATATTTAGGAAAAAGTTGGAAATAGGAGCCAAGTAGTTTTATACATACAAGATTACAATTAAAAATACACCATGCTTGCATATGGATTATTTGATAACTATTACTTTTTGTTATTGAATTTGGAATTTGAGTATTTGACAGTTTTGAGTCTTTGACTTATCCCAGTGGAAATATTGCACACAGACTAAGAAGTTGGTCATTCTTTCTAAACTTTATATTCGCATGCTTTTTGCATCAGAAGTTTAATTTGTCTTCTTTCATTAGCATGAGGGAATGGCCCAAGATCAGTTCTTTAGGCAATTAAGCATTAAATCATCACAAAATTTACAAAGTTCACATTTCATAAAAAACAGCCATTATTATCGTTATATATGTTACACTTTTTTTTATATTTTCAGATATTCCGTTTACAAATTACAATATTTTGAGTGTGATTTTCTTTAACGGCCAAAATATGATATATAAAAAGGGGCGACCTAGCAAGATACTAGAAACCAACATTACAATCTAAAATTACAATTAGGTACATAACTACGTTTCCTAAAATCTGTTCAGAACTTTGACTATTAAGACTAATCTAGAATTACAATTAGCTACACATCTTAAAATCTGTCCAAGACTTTCTGATAAGACTGTAAAATAAGTTAAATAGAAACAAAATAAGTGTCTCTCTCCCTCCCTCTTTTTTTTTTTTTTTTTTAATGGCAAAGATCTCTTTGACATGCTTACTTTGCTTTTTAAACTCGTAATTGATTTGAAGATCATTAGCCGCCTCCCTTTATCATATTCGGCAACTACAGTACTACGGCCTACACTTCTCTTTTGAAAAAAGTTTAAACAATATTTTTACCAAAACGTGTAAGATGCTTCCAACACAAGTCACATTATATATTGTGATTTGATTTATCATATCAAGTTATTAACATTGTCAAAGCTAAAGCATATATGCATAATACTAACTAGGCAGAGTAGCCCGATATGGGGCAATTCCACGCTCAAAAGTGCACCGGAATGCCCCTGAGGCGTTCGTGTCGTATTATTGGTGGGTGGGGGCAATTCCTTGAATACCTCCACTCCTCATAGTCAAATGGATTAAGGCCTTAAGGGTATTTATGATTGCGTTTCAACACATAATTTGTGTTTTCAAAATATATTTTTGTAAAAGTAATGTCCACTTGCTTTTTAAACTACATTTTATGGGTAGAAAAATGTAGAAAAACACTTCTTTGGCGAACAGTTTTTCTAGATTATATGCATTATGCGACCGTAATAATCAGCTAATCTTCTCAACATGCAACCTCAAACACATAATCAAATTACAATTTCTAAATCCTTTTATCAAATAGAAGTTGATTGTTGTGAAAAGAGTCTAGTCAGTCTACTTGATAAGCCTGAAAATGGTCGTCTGGGCTTGAACAATAAAGGGAACGGAATAGCAAGAAACTTTTCAAACAATTAGTTATGCGAAATCGCTACCACTACGCTTTAAATTTTGCAATTGTTATCGTGGTGAGGTCTATTCATTATAAACAAAGATGACCAAGTTGTCTTTTTACCCTCAAACTTCAATAATGGTTGATACAGCAGTCAGCAGACACTGTAACTTCATGAGCTCATATTGTAGTTTTCCACAAGTAAAAAAAAACCTACCTGCACTGAACTTTTGTGCACATAAGAGTAGCAAAAATGGTTATGATATAATGAGTTTTGACAACGATTATATCATTATTTACGAAAAGCCTGTACAAAGATTCTAACCAAGATGTAATACAGTAATACAATAACTTTAACTTTTAAGATTCAAGATCAGGCTACAAAACTTAACTTGGTCGTAAAACATAACTAATATTTACTAAATAGACCAGATTCAAAGTCAAGTACATGGATACTTAATTATCTACCCTAAACCTTGATAAGTTAATAGGATAATTCTCAATGGAAAGTACTTCTCTTTCTTTTTCTATTTCTGTCTTCAATGAAGCCTGCTATCAAAATTGTGTCACAATATATCATATATACTCAGAGCTAGCTATAGACCAAGAGCAAGAAAAAATCTTAAGTCTATGATTTAAGTGAATGTTAAGGAGGAAATTTTGGGATCAATAAAGACAGAGCAGCGTAGCATTTGAATTTAGGAAGCAAATTGATTGTGATATTGAAATTTATTAAGAGAACCATAAAACAATAGTACCTGATGCTTAGTCAAACGCCTGCGGATGATTCTGGTTTTCTTAATTGGAACACAAATCAAGAGACAAATACTTTTTATTCTTGTAGGCTTCCCTGAGTTATGCCTTCTGCGTTTATGAAATAACAGTCAACACCTGCACAATAGATGTCCTCACTGCCTTTTTGCACCGAAGTCTAAAATATTGAGCGAGTACCATTAAAAAGATAATCTAGAATGAGTTATTCACAGAAGTCTAAAGCCACAAACCCGACCCAATAACTAACAGTAACCGCGTCTTAAGATGAAATGAGATGTATTTAAGTCTGACAACTGAACATAAAATTGTGATATTTCAACAACCATCTTTTTTTAAGGTACCTAAACTCAAGTAACAAGTATAATCAATAATGCAAAATAGCAAATAATCAAACAAGCACACCCCATCTCAATACCCAAATAGACCTATGCATATATACTACATTATTAAAGCTACAAATGTTGATAAATCAAGGCTATGCATCAAGGAAAAACAATGTAGCATAGTATAAAAATATATTAATCATTCCATACTTTGATCCCTCAATAACAAGTGTAACCAAAAGTGCCATAGCAATATCTAGAAAACATAACTCATCTAAACTCATGTAATGAAAAATCTTATCATTAATCTAAGCTGCTAATATAACAAGTGTGTAAATGAACACAAATGAGTTCTTGGTCTAGCGGTCCGACGGGGAGGTGGAGCCTCTGCCTCTCTAAAGGACCCGGGTTCAAAAATCAAAACATTGACGTTTAATTACCAACTCAGGTAAAACTAACTACTATTCTGACCAGGGTAAATCCTTTTTAAAAAAAAAACTAACTACTAACAGAGTGTATAAAGAAGATCATGCTACATTTTAGAGAGTTTGTTAGGAACATTGACAGTGACTTTGGCAACACAAAGAAGAGAGAGTTCAGCTTTAAGAAATGCATTAGACCATATGTAATAGTTACAATTACAAACCCTCCGTAAAATATAAATACATACATTCAAGTCCATATCATATAAACCAAAGTAATGGTAAAGGGAACATAATCACATATAGTACCTTCATCAGAATCATTAGAGTGCTAGCAATGGTTTTTTTTTTTTTTTATTACCACACACAACAGCGCCACATTAAACTAATCATCACCACATTAGGGTAATGATAGATTCTCCTAATTCATCCTCCTAATAATCCTCTGACCATAAGATCACGAGATATCTAATAACATTACAACACCTAAAGGAAATACAATTACAATACCAAAAAGTAAAAAAGATACAATACCTAAAAAGTTTTTTAGAAAATCACATTGGTTAAATTTAATTATAGTCGTTTTTGTCTTCGTCGTCGGATAGTTGAACAAATTGTTTGTATTCCTTCATCACTTGCGCCTTCGTTTTTTTGATAAACCTTCGTTCACAGTCAATCAGAATTCGAGAAGCCAAAAACTGAAACGCCGCGTGCATAGTACGTTTTTTTGCTTCCGCGCAAATGGTTTCAGAATAGGCCTTTTTTGCTTCAAGAAGCTCGATTTCGGAGCTTATAATTTTCTTGAGCTGTGCCTGATTCTCGGAAGCAGACGAAGAACGAGACGTTATCGCATTCGACGAACGCGAGGTCCACGCCATTTTCGATTTCGATGGCTGCTCAAACGGTTCCTGACCGATAACCTCGTGTTCGCTTTGGTTTTCAACGACTCGCTCCTCGTCACTATCGTCAACCGCAACAACCGTTTTTCTTTTGGCCAAACTCCAGCCCATAACGTCAACACCAGGCCGCGGCGCGAGAAACTTCGGTTTATCCTTCAAAAGCAACCAACAATCGTACATATTAAACGTTTTCCGCGTTTCTAAAAAGAACGTCTTCGGAGCCGCTTCCATGACCTGGCAGTCGTCTTCGCCATTAGATCGGTTTTTATCGTATCCACTATATATGGCATTGAACTTGGCCACGTCACTTTTTATTAGTCGCCATTTTCCAGTTATTTGATCTTTTGTTCTAACAACATCCGCTTTGGCATTGTAGTTGGCAACGATTTTCCCCCAAAAACTGTCGCCCGTTTGAGAGGCCGCGCCCCGAAATGGATCTTCGGAAGCGTCGAGCCAACATTCGGTCAAAAGTTTTTTTTTTTTTCTAAATTTGTCCACGGTATTTTTTGCACGCTTTTCTTAGGTTGTTTTGTTAAAAAATTGTTAGGCCAAATTATCCAGTATTCTAATTTTAACTTAATGTTATGTTGAATGAAAACTTTTTTTGTTCATTCATATAATTACTTTTTGTATCAGCTTCATTAAGGCTAGAGGTGTAAAATAGTGGACTCTAAAACTTCCCTTTTGAAATGACTTCAGAGTACGAAAAATACAACGTGCTTCGGTTAAAACTCATGTCTCTCAAGTCACGTCCCTAGACCAGGGTTAGTGGGTTACACACTTACACGAGTATAGCTTAGTCGGAAGCTTTAACGGAAATATGCTAGCATGCTATGACTTCAGCTCAAAGCTTGTCTCTATGGTCATGTTTTCAGGTTGCCCTAGGATTGGGGGATGTGTAAACTTGAGTCATATACTCACATGACATCTCGAATTCATAGAGGGAGTCCTACTCTTACATGTAATCCTTGTATCAATCTTTCTTCATATATATTTTGGGACCATTCCTCTTTGCCAAAAAAGAAAAACTGAAAACAGAATGCAAAATAATCACACGACACCAGTGATATTTGAGGAGAAAACAAAAGGGCAGGAAAAGCGCACCCACGCCAAAGATCAACACTGTGTAAACACAATTAGTTGCTTTGTCGGTGTTACCTGCATAAGGTTGAAGTCAATACCTATAATTATGCGGTGATGTGCATTCCAGATATAAGTAATTGATTACCTTTTTAAAGATAAAGAACAAAAAAAACTGGCTGTAGAAATGATGGGAAAGTGAAACTGATTAACGCATATTCTTTCAGAGTCGACTCTGTTGAATGGTAAAACCTTGGTTCATAACAAGTTAACTACCAAAATTATAAAAAGTCAGATCTGCACAGTACTCTCATTATACCCTCACTACATAAAGTCGAAAAGGATATCACAAACAATTGACTAAATTACACAAGTTATCTGCATACTTGAAACAAAAATAAACTACAGTTTAAACCTGCATGACTTGGAAGTTTCACGTTTATGAGTTGAAGCAAACTTCAACTTTTCCATTTTATAGTTCCTCAAAGCACGATCCGCATGCATCACAAAAACGGGTTTAGCTCTCGAGTCATTACATGTTGTTGCAATTAAACTACAGTTGATAGACTAGATATTGAATAATAGAGCAAAGAGTACACCCACTTAGCTAAAAAGCATACCATTAGCCAAATAAACATCCAAACGCATAGAAAAGTAATAACAAGACTTAAACAATCTTATTCCTGACTTCTTCCAGTTTCGTCAGAATCTCTCCAGGAGTCATATACAATTCCTCTGCGATTTTCCGCTGCATATCAATAGGCAAAAAGGGTATTGTTCACACACGTCTCCGTCAATCACATCCTGCAGATACAATCCACATGATAGCTTGACAAGCATGATGATTAGGTGTAACCCATTGGTGTTATCTCTAGTTGGTCATATAGGTCAAAAAAACGTCAACAAAAAATGGAACAGGTAAAACAGATTGGAAGTCAACTGAGGTGCATATATAACAGGTGTATACTTCTAAATCATGCAATGTATATAGTGAGATTAATGAAAAAAAGTATATTTGACGTATATGAACACTGAGTTTTGAAAAAAATTGTACATCAGTTGTTCTGAACCAGCCTAACCCACCTGACCAGTAATCCACCCCACCATATCCAATCACTTCGCAACTTCATAAATAAATCAAAATCTTATGTGATCACCTTAACAGAAAAATAGGCAGATCTATAAGCCACGTGGTCTCTTCCACACAATGGTGGATGTTCCTGTCTCATATGCATCTCCAAGTCACATCATCTCAGGATCTAAGTGCCAGCAACGCCCCTAAACTACCCATAACAGTCCCATACATAACACACTCCACACCACTTGGAATTAGAGATGCTTTTTGCATGCATGTCACCACATCACCAACATTAAATTGCACAATGTCTTCAACCTTATTCAGAGCTTTATTAAGCTTCCCCTGCTCCTGCTTAATCTTCCCACCTGCTGGATCTTCTTCAATTTCATCTGATACATTCTGTGCCAACCGCATAAGATATATGTTCCCAAACTTATTTGCACCTGCAATCGTGTCAAAGTCTACATGGTATGCTGCTGTAAGCCATCTTGGAGCAGAGTCATCAACAAATTCATACAGTTGATTTTCATCCCGTCTATATTTGCAATAGTGAAATGACTGTAAACCAAAGAAAAGAAACATTAATTAGAGCAGAACTTTAACAAAGTAGATAATACTTAATCGAGAGTTGGCATATGTTCCTTATGAATTGGACGATTTGGGTTGTGCTATACCTCAACTGTGCCAGATATATAGATTAGCATAAAGCGAGAAGCGGTCAAATGCGCAACAGGTTAAATGGGTTAAATGGGTCAAACGTCAACCTGATATTTTTATGAAGTAATAATATTGGTTTTGCAATCACCACTTTAGCATTAGATTATGAGAAATTTTTAAATGACCCATTTTGATCCATCTCCCCACTACTTGATTGAATATGAAACATAAAGAGGTCAGATTGTCACCCAAAAATTGTTAAGTTCAAAGGTTAAGGTTATCATAGTAATGATATTGCTTTTGCAACCACTATTTAAGCATTATATTACTACAAACTTTGTTATTAAAAGAGAACAGGTGCTTAAGGGGGTATCCCGATCTGATTCAAAATCACCCATTTCGACCAACCCACCTCTACTTGATTGAATATAAAAACACAAAAAGATACTGAGTGAGCAACGCGGTATTAGACAATGAACCTCTTGAATGTCTCCCTCTCCCACATAAATTCGATTACAGTATGTATGGATGGAATTGATTGTATTCAGAAACAGCTTATTCTCACACTTTCTTTTTCTCAGATCATAAAGCCTAAGAGTAGATCCAATCCCAGCAAGCAATCTTCCTCGAAACTGGCATAATGCAAGAGGAACACAATCAACTTAGGTTTGTGCAAAAGTTCAAATGTTCCATCTACAAACCGATAAATATGAATATATCAGACTGTCAAGGATCTTTTGAGCCAAAACTGGAGACCCTTTGCTGTACCCACAGCTAAAAGGGTTCCATACTCTTTGTCATGGAAGTTCACTGTACATATACTGAAAGCCGCCTCATTATCTTAAAGCTCCAATAGATATGCCATCTCGGCTGACTTTGGGTCAAGAACCCGAATGCAAGAAACCCATTTATCTGACTCAGCTTTTGGGTCACCATAGTGTTCATCAGAAAGCGGGTCATCTTTGACTTCATCATCGCCCATTTTCTATCTCCAATTTCCAGTTCACCCCCTGTCCTGCTGCCACGACGCACTCCTTTTTAGCAATTTCACGCAGCTCAGCAGGAAACACACCCTGATCACTCTCAATTGATACAACGCGTGATTCCCAAACTCAGATGCCGCAAACAGAAATCCCAAGTTCATAACACACATCGCCTACGACACAGGTATAGTATCAAAATACTTAATCTTCAACTCTGTAACCCTATCATTATCATGATCAAGTGTAACCTTAAACACATCTCCATACTCCGTCTGCAACAGAATGAAATACCTCGACTTCTGCTTATGCATAGTAGCTGAAACAATTAAAACACCCCGTTCAGCAGGCAAATCTGCTGACGCCCCTGATTCATATAAATATCAAAATTCACCACACAAACCAACACCCCACTCGGCCCATAACCACCACCTGGAACCATGACAAGCATATTCGCACCATACTGCTCAGACCACTTACTAGAAACATGATTAAGCCCTAAATCCAACTCATTGGTGTTATATCTAGTTGGTCATATGGGTGTAAAAAACGTCGGCAAAAAAGGGAAAAGGTCAAACAGATAGGAAGTCAACTGAGGTGCATATATAACAGGTGTATCCTTTTAGATCATGCATTATGTATTATTAGATTGTTGAGAAGTATGTTTATGTAATCATATTTGAATACTAAGTTCTGAAACAAAAACTGTACATTAGTTGTTTTGGACCAGCACAACCCACCTGACTGGTAATCCACCCCACCTTATCCAATCACTTCGCCAACTTCATATAGGATATTCAAAATAATGAGATTACCTTAACAGAAAAATAGGCAGATCTATAGCCAACAATGCCCCTAAACTACCCATAACAGTTCCATACATAACACACTCCACGCCACCGAGAATTAAAGATGCATTTTGCATGCATGTGACCACATCACCAACATGAAATTGCACAATCTCTTCAACCTTATTCGGAGCTCCATTAAGCTTCCCCTGCTCCCACTTAATCTCCCCACCTGCTGGATCTTCTTCTATTTCATCTCGTACATCCTGTGGCAACCGCACAACATATATATTCCTAAACTTATCCGCGCGCCCGCTATCGTGTCAAAGTCTACATGATATGTTGCTGTCAGGAACAGAGTCATCAGCAAATACATACAGTCGGCGTCATCCCGTCTATACTTGCAAAGCAGAACTTTAACAATGTGAGAGGTGGCATATTGACCCTCTTCCAGATGTATTGACCGATTTGGGTTGTGTTATACCTCAATGGACCAGATACATATAGATTAGGCTAAAGAGGGAAGAGTCAAATGTGACAACAGGTCAGATAGGTTGAATGACTCAAACGTCACCCAGATAGTTTTATATTCAAAGCTATAGCCTAAAGATCATCATTGTAATAATATTGTTTTTGAAACCACTACTTAAGCATTAGTCTACTACACCTTTTTTTATTAAAAAAGAACAAGCAGGTGCTTATGGGTCTATTCCGACCTGATATAAACCACTTTTAAATGACCCATTTTAATCCGTCTTCTATTTAATTGAATATAAAATATGAAGAGGTCATATTATCACCCAAAAAGGTTTTTCCAAAAGTTTAGGTTATCATCGTACTAATATTGTTTTTGCAATCATCATTCAACATTAGATTACTACAAACTTTGTTATTAAAATGAACCGGTGCTTATAGGTCTACCCTGAACTGATTAAAACCATATCTAGATGACCCATTTCGACCCAACTTACCTCTACTTGATTGAATATACAATACGAAAAGATAGTGATTTCAGTAGGTTACACAGTTTTAGACAACAAACCTCCTGAATGTCCCACATAATTTGATCACGATATGTAGAAACAACTTATTCTCACAATTTCTAAGCAACCTTCTTTTTCCCAATTCAGAAAGCCTAAGAGTAGATCCAATCCCAGCAAGCCTGACTATAGTCCACTATTTACTACTTACTAGTAGGCTTTCATTAATGAACGTGAACGAATAACTAAAATCCTAGTGACAACTCTGCATAAGCTAGTCATTGAATATGAAAAAGCATGACTTTGTTTTCCATTTTCTTCAACTCACTTGTGTACTTAATCTAAGAGCATGAGAAGCATAAAGATTACCTCTTGTTTCTTGTAATGTGCACAAATGTCATCTATATACTCCACTACTGAATCCTCCCTGACAGCATCGTCAATGTTCAAAAGCGGTTCTTCATATACATATATATGAATATATATACCCATCCTAATTTACAGATTCAACAAATTAGAAGACTATTTAACTTGAAACAAAATGCAGAAAACGTACAGATAGAATGAAACTACCAATTTCTTCCAGCCTTTGCTTCGGTATGACGGTATGCTGCACAAACATTGGTGCATTGAAGTCATCTTCAACATCAATGATGCTGCTGCAGTCTTCAAAGTCATCAATGATTATTTCAATTTTGACTTCTTTGCCTTATAAAAGAAAATACAAACAGATGTAGATGTACATTCTTCTAAAATGGTTCTTCTATATAAATTACTCTATATGATTAACTTGATCTTGTCAGCTTGGATTCTGTAAGAAGTACCCTACACCATATACTTGCATTCCAACCCCCAAAAGCAGAGTAGCATAACAAGTATGGCGGAAACAACGTTGCGCAAAAGCTTCATGTTCTGTTCCTTCAGTCCGGGCTACTATGGATGTGTTATCTCTTGTGATCAGTCACATGTGAAGTCTAACGAATAAGTTTAAAGATTGATTATCAGCAAATCCCACACTATAACTTGCCTTTACTTACATACACACACACACACAAAGATCTCTAACGTCTAGCAGATAATCAATAAATAGTTTAAAACATTCAACTCCATTTTATTTCTATATACGAGCTTATACAAGTCGCACACAAACATCCTGATAAAAATGTTACTCTTTTACTAATATTACAGACAACACCACTGCCACTGACAAAAGGATACATATTCTCAAACGATATACCCAAATATTCAAAAAATATATAAATGATCATTTAATAATTCACAGACATATATAAATGAATGAAATATGAGAAACACATATACGGCATTGAGCCCTAACATATTAATTAACTATATTAGGGAAGAGAAAAATATCTATATATACATTTAAAACTAACATTAACAAAACCAAACCAAACAAGCTCTAATAAGTTATATATATATATATATATATATATTAAAAGAGTAGGAATCCTAGCCTTTTCAAGTCTTCTTCAAATCTAAAGTTATGCTAAAAAATTGCCAACTTTGTCATCTTCAAACTTTTTTATATATAATTATTTAAATTTAGATAGATTTAATTAGTTAAACATTATATCAAATTAAACATTGTAATTACAATTATTTATTTGAGACATTAATCCATCCGTTTTTTTTATAAATTTTATTCAATATATTTTTTTAACAAATCTAAGTTTTGATAAAATATTCAAGCATATTTAACATTAATATTATGCTAATTAAACCAAATTTTAATTATCAATATCATATTAAAATCTTTGATAATTCAATTAAATAACCGCACATCGTGCGGGTAATATATATATATAGGGTACCTTTCCCCTATGCGAACCAGTGAGAACAGGGACAGGAAAGTAAATTTCTAATCTTTCTTTCTCTTTTATAACAGTTTTATTATCTTAGAAAATTTACCCCAAATATGGGTATGTTTGGCATAAAAACTTGTAGCTGGGGCTGTAGTTAAAGGCTTGGGGCTGGAGCTTGAGATTGGGGCTATGGGCTGAGACTTTTTTTTCAACTCTAAAAACCCCTTGCCAAACAGACCCAAATATCATTACACTCCGATTTTGATCTTCTTTAATTTGATATCAATTTTATTAATTTTTAACAAGAATTGAGATGGATGCGCAAAATAATACATGCATCAATGCAATGTGTGCATCCATTAAAAGAAAGATTTGATACACCCATCATAATTTCTGTTCATTTAGTTACAATCTAATAAAGGAAACAAAATCAGGATGCAATTTGTAAAAGTTCATCCATCGCATTTGTAAAAGTGCATCCATTTTTTTTTCCTCAATCGGATGTGAAATGCTTATTATAAATAAAAGGTGCTGAAAGAAAAAAAAAAATTCATCCAAAATTCAGAAAAAATACCTATCAAATTCCACTGTTTCACACAAAAAATATAATGGATGCATTAAATATACTCCGATCCCACACTGTAACTTGTCTTTGCATACACACACAAATATATCTCTAAATAATCAATAGAATGGTTAAGAAATTCAACTCGTTTTTTTTTTTTTCTATACGAGCTTATAGAAGTCGCACACAAACATCCTAATAAAAGTGTTGATCTTTTATTACTATTACAGAAAAAAAGATACATGTAGTCTCAAACGATATACAAATACCCGATATTCAAGAAATATATACATATAAATATTCTATAGATATATATACGAGATTATGTATCTGAATGAACAATCATTTAATAATTTACAATATAAGAAAAACTGCAAAAAGTGAGGCAAGAATTTTACTAAAAAAAAAAAATCAAAAATTAGAGAAGAATGAATGCTTTCTTGATGTATTAATATTATTAACAAAAACCAAACAAATTCTTATAACTAAAATTGAACAATTAGCTAGCCTAGGCTACACGTACGTACAATTAAATTTGTGACAATCGCGTATATATATATCTATCAAAGCCGGATCGATCGATATCATGTAGCGGTAACTCGACAAACAGGACAAGTTGGGTTTTGCGACAACCACTTGATAATACAATGCTTGTGAAAAAAGTGAAGGCAGTGTGGCACAACTCCAATTGTAGTCACCTTATCTTCAAACTCCTCAAGGCATATCGCACATTGATCATCATCATTATCAGTATCCTTGCCATTAATAATAATAATGCTACTCTTCTTCTTTACATATATTCGCTCATTCACATATGCCACGTATGGCGTTCGAACAGGTAGTACCGCCTGTTCTCTTTCTTGATTTAACATATACATGCGATAAACAAAATATATAAAAACACAAAAGAAAGAAAAGGCGAGTATACGTAGGAAATCGTTTACTATTATCATCCTAGGGTTTGGGTTTCTCTCTTTTTCTTTTTTTGCTTTTTGATTATGACTGCCGTTTTCCCTTTTTGTTTTGGATATTGGCTGCCGGTTTTGTATATATATAGGGGTTGTGAAAATAGGTTATTTTTGGAAACCGGAAAGCTTGGGAACTAAGTAATTCTTTTTTCGCTAAGGGTAATATCGAATTTTCCTAATCATTATATATGTATATATGTATGGATTAATAAAAAATTAAATATTTAATATCCTGTGACTTACTACTTACTAGAAACAACACCTGTAAAATGCGTTTAATATATACCAACATTATTTACGCTAAGTTACTTAATACATTCATACTTTAACCGAAAAATAAACAGTCCCTTTGTCTAAAGATGCTCTTTTATTTTTGAGGCTGCCAATCGAGATTATTACTTTTTTTTAACCGTTTTCAACCTTTTTATTATGATTTTTCGTTTCTTTCAAATTCCTTCAAACTTCAATGTCTTGAGGATCATACATGACCAGAATGTTGGTATACCTTTCAAATATCAACCTACTCTACAAGAATAGTACAGTATATATCTTTTGATTGTGATGAATGAAAAATGTTAAAATGTTGTGTTGAACAAGAACTTTATTTGTTTATATAATTATAAGATAAGATGTCTATTTGCGTCCTAACTATACATATTTAGGGGTAGACATAAGACGTGTATTTAATTTCCACTCGTAGACCCCATAAAAACAACAAATGCTATTAACACCTTTTACACACAAAAAAAATATCATTAGAGGTTTTGTTCGTCTATTTACATTCTCGAGTTATAATTATTAAAATTTTAATTTGCTTTCCCTTTTAATTAATAGATAGAGAGGCGTCCATATATGATATCAACTAAAAGTGGTGGTGACCGGAACATATTATCCTTCATCGGACTTTTATTATATCAGCTGTTTAGAGGTGTAACAATAATGTATTCTAAAGCTTTCTCTTGTTAAAATGACTTCAGAGAATGAAGGTTAAAGTTCTCAAGTGGCATCCCCTCAGCCCTGATAGTGTAACACAATGCTGTTTCTTCAGCTTTTAGTTCCTGTCTGTTGGTCACTTTTTAGGTTGCCTAGTATCTGCGGTTGTGTAAACTTGGGTCATGTCTTGAGTTCATAGAGGTGAGTCCCACTCTTTTCATGTAATCCTTGTATCATTCTTCTTAATCGTTCCTCTTTGCCAAAAAGAAAAAAAGAGAGAACAAATAATCACAGAAGTGATAATTGGAAATGAAAAGAAAAAAAAGGGCAAGAGAAGATGGCAGAAATAAAATCGGCATCCACGTTGATGGTCATCCCATTGTGTAAACACAACTGTCGGTGTCGCCTGTATAAGATTGAAGTTAATACCTAAAATGATGCAGTTACGGTCATTTACAGTAATCAATTACCTTTTCAAAAATAAAGAACAAATAAATATATTTGACCGTAAATGATGGAAAAGTGAAACTATTTGACAAACTTTCTTTCAGGTCTAATCTGTTAAATGATAAAGCATTGGTTCATAACAAGTTAACTACCAAATAAACATAAATAGAAAAAGTCAGATCTACACAAAGCTCTCATTGCTCCCTCACCACATAAAGTGAAAGAGGATATCACAAACAGTCCGACTAAATTCCTTAAGAGTTATCTGCATGCCTGAAACAAAACATATAAAAGACAGAAGGTCGCTAAAATAAGCTGAATGCCTACAGATTAACCTGCATGACTTGGAAATTTTAACGTTTATGAGTTGAACCAGACTTTCAACGTTCCTCAAAGCACGGTCTGCATGCATCACAAAAAAGGGTTTAGCTCTCGAGACATTACATGTCTTTGCAATTAAACTACAGTTGATGGACTAGATATTGAATAATAGAACAAGTCAGTACAGAAGAATACACCGCCTTAGCTAAAAAGCATACCATTAGACAAATAAACATCGAAACGCATATAAAAGTAATAGTAAGGTGCACATCTTTTATCTTAGACAATCTTGTTCCTGACTTCTTCCAGCTTTTTCAGAATCTCTCCAGGAGTCCTATCCAATTCCTCTGCAATTTTCCGCTGCATATCAATAGGCAATGTAGGGTACTGTTCACACAGGTCACCGTCAATCACATCCTGCAGAAACAATCAACAGTTTGTGTAATTAAGCATCAGTTTATAAAAAACCAGATAACTTGACAGGCATGGAATTTAGGTGTAACCCATTGGTGTTATCTCTAGTTGGTCATATGGGTCCAAGAAACATCAGCAAAAAAAGGAACAGGTCAAACAGATTGGAAGTTAACTGAGCTGCATAATAACAGGTGCATCCTTCTAAATCATGCAATGTGTATACTTAGATTAATGAAAAATGTATATTTATGAAAACATATATGAACACTGAGTTTTGAAAAAAAATGTACATTAGTTGTTTCCGACCAGCCCAACCCACCTTACCGGTAATCCACCATATTCAAACACTTCGCCAACTTCATAAATAATCAAAAAATAATGTGATCACCTTAACAGGAAAATAGGCAGATCTATAAGCCATGTGATCTCTTCCACACAATGGTGGATGTTCCTGTCGCATGTGCATCTCCAAGTGATTAAAGAAATCCACATCATCTCGGGAGCTAAATGCCAGCAACGCCCCTAAACTACCCATAACAGTCCCATACATAACACACTCCACACCACCAGGAATTAAAGATGCTTTTTGCATGCATGTCACCACATCACCTACATGAAATTGCACGATCTCTTCAACCTTATTCGGAGCTCCATTAAGCTTCCCCTGCTCCCACTTAATCTTCCCACCTGTTGGATCTTCTTCAATTTCATCCGATACATCCTGTGGCAACCGCACAAAATATATGTTCCCAAACTTATCCGCTCCTGCCATCGTGTCAAAGTCTACATGGTATGCTGCTGTAAGCCATCTTGGAACAGAGTCATCAGCAAATACATACAGTTGGTTTTCATCCCTTCTATACTTGCAATAATGAAATGACTGTAAACCAAAGAAAAGAAATATTGGTCAGAGAAGAACTTTAACAAAGTAGATAATACTTAATCGAGGTAGCATATGTTCCTCATGAAATGGACGATTTGGGTTGTGATAAAGAGAGAAGCGGTCAAATGGGTCAACAAGTTCGATAGTTTGAATGGGTCAAACGTCAACCGGATATTTTTATATTCAAAGATCAAGATTATCAATGTAATTATATTGTTTTTGCAAACCACCTAAGCAGTAGATTACTACACATTTTTTTACTGAAAATGAACAAACAGGTGCTTAAAGGTCTATTCCAACCTGATCCAAACCACGTTAAAATGACCCATTTTGTTCCATCTCACCTCTACTTGATTGAATTTAAAATGTGAAGTCATATTTTCACCCAAAAATTGTTTTATTCAAAGGTTTAGGTTATCAATGTAATAATATTGTTTTTGCAACCACTATTTAAGCATTAAATTACTAAAAACTCTGTTATTATAAATGAAAAGGTGTTACAGGTGTATCCTGAACTGATTTAAAATGACTAATTTCGACCCAACCCACCTCTACTTGATTTAATATAATAATACAAAAAGATAATGAGTGAGCAACGCGGTATTTGACAACAAACCTCTTGAATGTCTCCCACATAAATTCGATCACGGTATGTATGGATGGAATTGATTGTATTCGGAAACAGCTTATTCTCACACTTTCTAAGCAACCTTTTTTTTCCCAGATCATAAAGCCTAAGAGTAGATCCAATCCCAGCAAGCAATCTTCCTTGAAACTGGCATAATGCAAGAGGAACACCATCAACTTGGGTTTTGTGCAAAAGTTCAAGCGATTTTCCATCTTTTACAAACCGATAAATATGAATATATCCAGCTGTCAAGGATCTTTTAGGCCAAAACTGGAGACCTTTTGCTGTACCCACAGCTAAAAGGGTTCCATATTCCTTGTCATGGAAGTTCACAGTACATATACTGAAAGCAGCCTCATTATCTTGAAGCTCCAATAGACATGTCGTCTCGGCTGACTTTGGGTCAAGAACCCGAATGCAAGAAACCCATTTATCCGTCTCAGCTTTTGGGTAACCATATTGTTCATCAGAAAGCGGGTCATCTTTGTCTTCATCATCGCCACCATTTTCTATCTCCAATTTCCCGTTCTCCCCCTGTCCTGCTGCCTCGAAGCACTCCTTTTTAGCGCTTTCACGCAGCTCAGCTGGAAACGCGCCCTGATCACTCTCGATTGTTACCAAAAGTTTCCTTTTAGGATGGAACACAAACTTTCTTGGTGTGTATCGCAAAGGTATAGCAGTTTCATTAAATGTTTCCCCTAATCTTTCTATAGTGAAAACTCTTAAAGCATCCCCAGCAACAGCAACCACACCTTCAGCACACTGATCAGATGAAAACGAGGCTGCATATTCAAGAGATTCATAAGACAGGGGGGTCAAAAGAAAATGTCCTTGGTGAACATAACCAAGCCACGGTCTACTCGACAAACAAAGCATGGCTCGTCTTCCTCTCACTAGTATGGAGAACAGTTTAGGAGCTCTAAGTCCCAAAAACCGTGACCGTGCATCCGAAAGTTGGCCGGTAATCATATCCACAACGGTCCTAAATAGAACCCCGCTTTGAAGACCCGAGTTCAGAAAAAGACTGGCCGGGTGGTCAGCACCATCCTCCCCACCTACAGAAGCCTGGACCTCGAGAAAAAGAAGTGACTCAGGAGGTGAGGATACACTTTGCATGCTAAGAACCTGCATACAGTCATCAGGATCCAAAGATAAGATCCTGATAGTATTATCATAAGAGCCAACAGCTAGAAAACGCGATCTTTGCCTTCCTTCAGGAACTGGGGCTATATCTAAACAAGCCACGTCACCTGACATTTCATGTTTCTCGATTTCCATTAACTGTCCGGTCATATCTACCTCAAAGTATATAAGCTCTCCTCCACTCAATGCGATAACCACTTGAAGTCGATTCGATCCAACCTTAACGATAGTTCTTTTACCAGGAGTTCTCCATTCATTAATACGACCATCTTCCCTTATATGTCTAATACCACTAGGATGTACTTGCATAAGAGAATCATCACCAACCAATGAAACAGCAAGTGACGGTGTGGTGTCAAGAAACCCACTGTCATTAACTTCTTCCACAGTCTCGCCAATAGAAAGCACGAGCGTTGCATTTGCAAACGAAACAACAATGTAAGCATCAAATTCATCATTAACGTTCCTCTTAACAGTCCAAACCGCACTAGGGACACCCGGAAGCTGTGATACTGCCATTTCACTGATAGCAAGCCCCGGTCTCAGTATCCTAAGAGAAGAACGAGGGCCACGCCCACAAAGTGTAAATATCTGAGGTGTCTCTTCCTCAAACAAATTCACAACTTTCATGTCCAAAATTGGCATCAAGCTCTCCACCTGGTCAATTCTCACAAGATTCTTCAACCCTCTAGGCTTGAAAAACACCGGCTGGAACCCTTCATCAGTTTCCATCAACGTAGCTGAAGATGACTCCACATCAGGGTCAGCACCAATAGCCTGAAACTGATACAATGCGTGATTCCCAAACTCAGAAGCCGCAAACAGAAACCCCAACTTCATAACACACATAGCAGACGACACAGGTATAGTATCAAAATACTTAATCTTCAACTCTGTAACCCTCTCATTATCATGATCAAGCGTAACCTTAAACACATCTCCATACTCCGTCTGCAACAAAAAGAAAAACATTGACTTCTGTTTATGCATAGTAGCCGAAACAATCAAAACCCCCCGTTCAGCAGGCAAATCCGCTCGTCGAGGAATAACCGCCCTAACATCCGGATGCCCCTGATTCTTATAAATAACAAAATTCTCCGCACAAACCAACACCCCACTCGGCCCATCACCACCACCTGGAACCGTCACAAGCATATTCGCCCCATTATCCACCTGCTCAGACCACTTCCTAGAAACATGATTAAGTCCTAAATCCAACTCATAAAACGTCAACTGCTTTTGAGCCTCACTCGCAGCCTGCCCTGTACTATCCTGATCTGCCTCACTATAATCCAACTCAATAGCAGCAAATATCGGATTATCAAAACCACAATCCACACCAACAATCGAATACGTTATCGTATGAGACTTATGTGCTTCTAAAGGACTCGATATCGTTAACCTAGCCGCACTATCCCTATTCAAAACATAAACAAGTTTCTGTTTCTCACAAGCACCAATCATAACCGCCCTACCTTTCGGATCTACAGCTAAATACTGACCAGGTACAATCCGCCGACTACCGGATTTTCCGAAAGTTTCTTTATGAACTTGATTAAACACATTTTTTTCTTTATTATATTCTAAAATAACGATCCGACCCGAATCCGAACCGACAACAATATAATCCTTTTGAGCACCAGTTAACCTAAATTGAGCTAAGGATCTAATAGCACCAAAAACATCAACTGAAAGTATTGATTGGATTTTACCGTTTTCGTCGGGACGTAAAAGCTCGAGGACCTTGCCACGTGCGACGACGATTTCTTGTGATTTGTTGCCGCCGGAGAAGCTGCCGTTGATTGCGCAGATGATTCCGGTGGCTTGTTGGAGAGTGAGATTGTAGAGATACATGATAAACCCTAGTTTGGGTAATGGAATGTGTAAATGTGAGGGAATGTGGAAAACTAGGGCTTAAATCGAGAAGAGAGGGGTTTTAGCGATGGAAAATGGTCCGCCTAAATATCGGACCATAAATATTAGACCAAATTTTGTTTATTTGCTTTATAAATGATAAATCACATGAATGAATATGGATTTTATTAAGAAAAAGTGTTCAATTTTATTTTTTAATGTTTCTATATTTCATCTACTTTTCAAAAGAAGTTTTAGGTTAATAAATCAAAAACATATATTAATATCTTTTAAAAATGGAACTGATATTCGTATCACATAAATTGATTATTTTACCACACTGTACATATCTTATAACATACTATACAAATATTTAATACACAGTTATGATAGATTAATCAAATCATGTGTTACGAATATTACTTCCTTTTAAAAATAAGGGATGATACACCTCATATGTAAATATGGAGATTTGTTTATGACGTTTTATATATAATTATTTGGTCTCAATTTTATTGTTTAAAGTGTAAGTTTTTGTTTTTAACTTTGATCATAAATATTATTGTCTATATGTTATAAAATATATAATGTATTGAGTTTTAAATATATTTATCATTGATATAAGTTTAATCTAACTAATATATTTATACTATATTATAAACCAATAAATCCATATCTAAATTTTAAGTTTCAACATTTACATCCCAAAATGTCCTTTCTATCAATTATATATTACCAAACATCTTTTCTCTCCCCTCAAATCTCAACTAATCATCTTTTTTCTCTCTTCTCCATAAATCATTTATTTCTCTAATTCATTCAAAATCTTTTATCTCACAAACCGTATATCGATTAATTATAAAAATTATATGGTTAAGGCATTTGATTAAAGATGTCATTCGATATACTTTCGACGAATTTTTAAATCCGGGGACGGAACCCGTACGGTTAAGGCATTTGGCTATCATCTTTTACCATAAAAGAGTATATAAAACGTAAGAGTTATTTACGGCTAAATCTAAAAGAAACAATTTCTAACAATTAAACTATCACAGTTAAAATGTAGCGGAAGAAATAATTATATCTGTTGTTTGCTAGTTCTTTTTCTTAGAACACCCATGTTTGTATACGGATTACTAATCTACTTATCTAATACCTATAAAATGCACAATAGGCATCATTTTACTTCAACTATTAAAAAATTTAATGCAATTGAAGTTTAGATATTAATAAAGATTATGAATATCTGCTAAAATTAAAGGAAGAAACAAACATGCCAAAGGTTGCTTGGTTTGACTCATGTCTCCCAAGTAAGTCAGTAACCACCCCACTTCACTTCAATTATTGATACCAAAACCACTATAAACATCTCCAAATAATGATTTATTATCACTTATTTATGAATCTACAAACAGTTTACAAAAAAGCCTCTTGGCCTCTCCATGGAACTGCCCAAACCCCCTTCCAACTTAACAACTCTAGCTTATTTCTTCCTAATACTCTTCACAACCATCATCCAAACATTTTCGGCCCGAACCCTTGGAGGTCTATCGCCAACGCCACAACCATCACCACGAACCGGTCACAAAACAATGACCTTTTACATGCCAAATGTACTAAAGTACTCCAACCCACAACACCCTCCTATTACCACACCAACAAATAATGTCAATTCTCAACCCATACCCTTCTCGAAACCAATTGGGCTCTTTCCGCCTATTGGAGGAATCCCGGTTTCTGACTACAACTCCATCCCAAGTCAATCTTTTGGCTTACATGGGATAAGTTTTTCAGCTTCCACTATTCTTCAAGAAGAATTGGAGTTTGGCATGGTTTATGTTATTGACGTTGACTTGTTAGAGAAAACAAATCTTTACGGGATGACTTTACTTGGAAAAGCCAAAGGAATGTATATTGGCAGCAAGGAAAGCCAAATGATGGCAATGACGATAAGCTTTGCTGACAATGATTATAAAGATGGATTAAGGTTTTTTGGATTGCATCAAGCGGATATAGATTCTGAGTCTCATGTCGCGATCATTGGTGGCACAGGGATATATGAAGGTGCCAATGGATACGCGACTATAAAGGCTGTTAAGTTAAGCTCAAAACTTGTAAAAGAAGGAGAATCAAATAGTTTTCTTTTGATAGATGTTTACTTAGGTTGAGATTTGAGCATATATATTGGCACATATATAGCGCCATAGCGGACTATTCATTCGCATGATTCAATAAAGAGTATCATATATACACTTACTTACACATTAGATGTTATAATTTTAGGCGATAAATATTGATCAACAAATTATTATGAAATATTGTTTATGTCAAATTAAATGATCGAAGATGGTTTATTGTGATAATGTATAGATTATAAGCTCGATTTTCTAATAACAAGATAACAAAATTTAGTAAAAAATTTTGATACTTAATATGGAAGTTTGAATGTATTAAAGCTTTTTTTATTTAAAAAGAAATTTTAAGTTCAGCATATACTTGTAAACATGATGGCCATAATATAGTGTTGGTGGAGTCGTGTATATGTGATTTCAATGATCGAGTGTCAATTCTAATCGTGTGATTATTTTTCATTTATTTATTTTGATGATCATGTACATTTTGGGTTACACGAATTTTGTCTTGGAATAGTATATAAAGTGTGTTATATTTTCATCTTTTGGCAGTAAGATTAAGAACATGATTATCAAGAACATCATTGCAGTAACAAAACATCATGTTATATATTTCATATATATTGACTATTGAGTACCCAAAGTCTCTAAAAGATATCAGTTAAAATTGTCTAAAAATTATTTTTAACAAAGTACTTACAAAGGGTTACAAGTGGGCTGAAAATGAGAGTGGTCACTGATTATGTTGGTCACTTATTAGGATGAGTGACCAACTGACTGGCTGATTTGTTTGGTACTTGATTAAACTTAGGTTATTGCTTACTAGAGTAATTAGCACCCTGATTTCTCATTGAACACACGTTAATCAGCGATTTCCCCACTTGCTGACATGGTACTTTTGACCCTACTAATCGACTGGCATCCAAACTGGCCGTTACAAGGGGTGCTCTGCCCCCAAGACCTTGCAAGTGGTTGCAACCCTCTTTACTCGAGCTATTTGAATTCACGATTAGATTAACTTATACAAATTTATAACTATATCAGATCTTCAGGTTTGCTTATATCTTTTTTAGAAATGCAATATAGCTATCAAATCTGAAAAACAAAACCTTCAAGATAGTGTGTTTATTAATACATGTAAAAATGCACATACAGATGTTCATCACTGCCGTGTTATGTGTTTCTGTGTAGCATTATGTGTTTCTTTACGTCATTTTATCATATGGTGACATTTTATATAAAATCAGGTTATTATTAAAGGAATATTAGTGATTTGATTCTGAATGTAAGAAGAATGTGTTCATCGAGGAACTACAACTGAGAATTAAGACCTATATACAATGATGTAGGATTTGCTTTATCTAAGCATAAGAATATAGTAAAGCATTTGATATAGAAATTCATGTTTATTTCTCTGCTTCTCTTTGATAAAACAAAACAAGCAGAAGTTCTGAGTTGTTGAAGCCCACCAAATATACTGATAAATAGTTGTTTAACCAAAACACTCTATAGACCAAAACAACTCCATGCATTTCATCAACTCCATTTTGTATCATCACACAATACTATATATTCCCATATATATGCACACATTATCTTCATCATCTAAAACACACATTAGATTTCTCTTTGTCATCAAAAGAAGTAAAAATCACAAAATGGCCAATATCAAGCTATCCACTTCTACCATTATCAAAACCACAATTTGCATCTTTTTGCTAGCAATCTCTTTTGAATGTTCCAATGGTGCACGTGTGCTACTAGATACGACAGATGATGACGTCACACCTGTGGCCCCACTTCCAACTAATCAACCTGGCCCAGATGGTCCAGTAGACGAGGCTGACCCACCAGCGGAAGATTCTACGCCTACACTACCAAGTGGCCAATTTCCTGCAACAGTTGCGCCGGCACCAATTGTGGGTCCCACCACCCCGTTACCAACTAAAGCAGCACCTACTATAGTTCCATCTGCAACCAATGTGGCACCAGTGGCCACCCCTGGAGGTACTACACCTACAGGAGGTTCAGGGGCTGCCGTTGGTGCCACAACTGGTGGGGCCGTTGGTGCCACAGGTGGTACTGTTGTAGGTGCAGAACACCCAACGCTAAGTTTCTTTATGCATGATGTTCTAGGAGGGTCTCATGCTACAAGTAGGGTAGTCACCGGGATTGTAGCTAGTTCAAGTGCTAATGCGGTTCCTTTCTCTACGCCCAATAGCCAAGTATTCCCGATCACCAACGGGGTCCCATTAAACAACATTAACGGTATAGTCAATAACAACAACCTCCCATTCTTAGCCGGTTTCAACGGTGGTACTAATAGTAACAACCAAAATGGCAACACAGTCCTCCAAAACACGGGGAACAACAATGTTGTCAACGGAGGAGGCAATCTACCATTTGTTTCAGCCGGGCAACTTCCAGCTGGTATAACCCTCCAGCAACTCATGTTTGGGTCTATCACTGTTATTGACAACGAATTAACTGAAGGACATGAACTTGGTACTGGTGTGCTTGGCCGAGGACAGGGTTTCTACCTCTCAAGCTCGTTGGATGGAAGCAGCCACACATTTGCACTAACTACTTTATTCCATGGTTCTGATCACGAGGTGGATGATACCATTAGCTTTTTCGGGGTCCATAGAACTGCTTCTGAGGTATCACACATAGCCGTGATCGGTGGGACAGGGAAGTATGAGGATGCCAAAGGGTATGCCACCATTGAGAGTTTGCCTCAAGTTGATGAACACACAACGGATGGTGTTGAAACCATTGTCCATGTCAATGTCTACCTCACACCAGCATAGACCTTGAACTACTTAAAGTTTGTTTTATGTATTTGTAGCTTGTGTTTGTAGTCCTCTCTGCTTCATTTGTGCACTGTTGAGTGATTTGTAATTGATATGTGTTGTTTGTCCATCTTAAAAATTTATCATACTGGTTTTTAATACCATATAGTATATCATATATAACCTATTACTGCATAAGTTTTTTATTTCTTTGCTTATTTAGTTTTTAGCATGATACAATGATTCTCAGTATATTTTTGTTCTAAATATTTGCTTGGTAATATGTCTAATGCAATTTCTATTTTGTACTAAATAAACATCTTTATATATTTTGACTACAATCACTTATCCAATCAGCAGATTACTTTTGTCTAATTTTACTCAAAATTTATCAAGAAAGAGTATTAAGATTGTGTTGAGACTTGAGACGATCATCAATATCATAGTTTTCCCCTCTTATCCTCTTGCCTGAAATTTGTTAGTCATTAGATCATCTAGTTAAAATAGGATGAAAATAATGGAAACTTTGATATGAATATGAGTATGGTTAATGCAAATACTCACAACTGCGATTTATGATTACCCCTATTAGACATAACGATACATAGTAAAAGACTGGGCCGGGTTCCTGTTGATATTCTTTAATCTGAACCTGATACTGAAATGATTTGATAATGAGCTGAACTATTCAACCCTGATCTGAGAGCTGTTATCCGGGACATAGCCCATATGAAGTGCTTAAAAATTGGGTCAGAAAGGTTCATTTTCATCAATACCATTCAATATATGGACTATATAACGAATGACATTTGGCCTAAATAGTGTTTAGATAAGCCTTAAAAATGTGTTATAAACATACTTAAAAGTCTTAAACAGAGATGGAGTGTACATCGTCTTCGCTACAAAAACTGAGTTTCAAATTATTTGCTGTCATTTTGTATGGATAAGGGGTATGATTGATCATTGATGATCCCAATATGCATACAGAATTACCCATTTATGGTTTATACAGTAGCATTTATGAGGTATAGTTCAGTAAGTAACATAAGCTGAAAATTCGAGCACAGTTTCCCAACCATAGGTAATTTGTTGATTGTTCAATGGGACAGCCTTAACTTTTGCATATCCCTTTGCATTAACATACTTTCCCGTCCCACCCATGATGGCTAAATGGGACTCAGACACCCCTGTTCTATGAACCCCAAAAAAGCTAATACTATCCAGGTAATTTCGATTCTTGAACATAGCTGTAAATGTGATACTTTGGCTATTACCATCTACAGAGCTAGCAGCATAAAACCCTTGTGCTTTTCCAATTAAACCAGACCCAGGTTCATACCCATCGGTTAATTCATCATCAAAGACTATGATGGTTCCAAACATGAGATGCTGAAGGGCTAAGCCTAAGGTTGGACCAGTCCCTCCGGTCCCTGTTTGAAAGACATTTGTTATGGCCCCTCCAAGACCAATGATGAAAGGAATGTCGTCGTAGCTGGTTTCCTGGTTAGGGAGAACCATACCATTGGGTTTGGCAAATGGGAGTAAACTTTTGATTTCCGGGTTGTTGACTATGCCTGTCATGGCCTGTGCCGAGGGGTTTGATCCGCCTAGAATGTCGTGCATGAAAAACAGAAGGGTGAACTCGGTTTGAGGTTGTGTGGTAACTGGTGCAGCCAAAGGAGCTAGATTGATCAACAAGTAAATGCTGAATTTAACTAAGGTTTCCATTCATAGATATTGAAATGAATGGGATATGTGTGTATCATATATTATTCTGGTCAATAGTGGTGCAGTTAGAATGTTGACTTTTAAGCCATACAATTCATGGTGATTTGGTTAGCTTATTGACTTTGCCTAGACCTGCTTTCTCTTGAGTTGAAAAAAAGTGATGGTTTTTGCAGCAAATCATTCTGAAAGTCAGCTGCTAAGAAAAAGACTAGGACAAAGAGGGCTGATACAAACAAACAATCACTATATGACAAGTGAAATTTTACATGGATTGGTGAATCATATATAGTTACAATAGAAAGTTGAAGGAATGGTTCCAAATTCTCATAAACTCTGCGCTAACGTGCACACCAATTACAACAAACTCTATACAAAATCAATTTAATCTTATTCTCTTTCAAATCTGCGAAAAAAATGACTATTGGATGCTATACAGTATACGCCCTTCAAAATACATGCAAACCACTCTCTATCATCAAAACTGTATACCCTATATTTCACTGCACCAAGGCTCATCAAAAGGATGAGGCCCCGATTGTTTCGACTTTTAACACTCGCCCGTAAATTTCATGTACATCTTTATATAAAGAATGTAAAATGAGTAATCTTCAAGCAGCAACCAAATCTGTTGCAAGCTCATTGAACAAATATTCTTCAATCTCTTCAACGATAGAATCCACTTCATCGCCCAACTCTAACCATGGTTCTTTTCCAAGAGCCTTTCTGGATAACTCATAATTGACTTCGTTTTCTTCAATAAGTAGCATATTCCACAATTCGTCCTCGATTATATCCCTCCTCAAAAAAGTACACATTTTCCTACTTAACGGCTTTGACCCTACAATTTCAGACAACCCTATATTTATACGGTCAAACAAGAGTTGCCTATCGGCTCTATTCCATGACTTCTGTTTCCGATACTTCTTCTCTAATGTCTCAAAGACCAAAGGGTTTATTATGTGTCTTGGGGAATGTAATCTTTCAAAACTTACCTCCATTTTACCACCATGAAATCCCAATTCATTGAGAACATTGCTTAAGTACGAAAACTGTTGGCTTTGTTTTGGCCCCAAGCATCTAGAATGTTTGATGTTTTGACTAACACAAAAAGTTATTTTAGTAGAATCTCCGTCACTCAATGTAACTATCTCAGGCTTAGACTCGTTCTCTTCTGATTCTGACACAAGAACTTGAAGCTTCATCCACAAACCTACCATATATAACATAAACATGTTAGACTAGATCACAAACCATGGAGATTTTAGTTAAAAGTGGCACAAGCCAAATAGATAAAAAACAGGTTGAATGGCAGCAAGTCGTCCAAGTTTCTTTTCAATGCATACAACCTTTAAATCGTTCAATTGAGAGATTTAAATTTTATTATTGTCATCGTATTGTTTTTTATTGCATTTACTTTTACATAAAGAAAAAAAAAGAGCAAAGAAGCACTAGTGAGTTAACTGAAACTGAGCCAGTTCATTCATTTTAACTTAAAATGACAGTTTTTGACCTTTACCCAATTTGCCTGACCCATCCATCTCACAACTAGCATTCTCTTAAATACACTAACCATCAAGATCGGTGCTAATATCCCCATATTCAGAGCTTGAGAAATTGTCTGGTTCCAAGACTGAAATTGGACTAGGCTGGAAACCTTCATCCGTGTTCCTCAAAAGTTCATCATCAATGTCCATAACACTTAAGGACGTAAATCCCTCTTCACAGGTTGAATCCTGCAAAAGATGTAACTCCAAATGTTTAACTACTTCTAAAATACCAACAAATTGTCAGACAGACCACAAAGTTATAGAAAAGCAAAACGAACAAGCATTTACCTGTTCAAACGAAGTACTGGAAGAACAAGAAAATGCAACATTCTCAGAGTTTGTAGACACATAAATTCCTCTCCCAGTGCCCGATGTCAAATCATCTTTGGACATATTCTTGCACTCGATGTCGGAGCCAGACGAACGTTTCAATATCGGTAACAAGGTGACAGATTTATCTTTCCATCCTTCATTACTGTCATAGACAACTTTTGTTCCCAACTCTACTTTTTGCTTTAACTCAAGATCCTCCATCGAACGTGTTTCACCAACATTACAATCCCGATTACTAGACCATATATCTAAACAAACTTTAGACCTTTTCGATCTTTCAAGAAGCTGCTTCTTATATTCCCACCCAAAAACAGTACGAGAATCAAGTAAAAACGACGGTATGGACCCACGTTTAGCATTACCTAAATTTGGTCTCAAAATCGCAGTCTCTGCATAATCAGTTCTTTTCACATTTGTCTTCAAATTCTCTATCTCATCAAAACTATAATCATTTCTTAAACTCTTGTTAATTTTCGGCAGTTTCCTATGCCTGATTTTACTTAACCTGCTCTCACATGAACCTATAGAAGCAGATTTCTGTAAATATTTCTCAGAAAATACTTTATTCTGTCTATAAACCCGACGTGGCTCCACGTCCAGGCCCATCAACTTTCCAATGACACTTGACTCATTTTGTTCAGTTACCATCATCTTCAACTATTTACAAGCTATAACACAACATTTAAAATCAGTTTTCGACATCCGATTTCATGAACAAAATATATCATCTAAATAACATGAAAAACTATTAAAAAAAATAATAATAATAATAACCCAAACAAAACACCATCATACAAAAAAGCATCATAATTACAGAAATATTATATACTGATATACATATACTATTATTATATATGCAGGCAGGCAGTCAAGCAGGCAGTAACATTTTGATTTAGAAAAAAACACAATTATCATTTAATACACACTTGAAAAAATCAATAAAAAATTAATAAAATCACAATCCGTTTGTAAAATTCATTCATACAGTAATTAATGATAACTAATCACTAATCATATGTTAATCAAGAAGTAAAACTTAAATAGACTAAAAACAGTGAAACATAATTACCTTCCAAATGATTATTTTACTAAGGAGGAACCGTGTTGAATATTAATCAGAAGATTAATAAAAAAAAAAAAAAGTGAAAGGAATTGAATAAATGGAATAATGAAATGGTGGCTATATTGAAATGAGAGAAAGTATATACATAGGGTTTATGGTGGGGTTTCAGTTACGTCACTACACGCTCCCTCCCTCGCATCAATACATATATATTTTTTGTATGTATATGTATGTATGGTTTGATTTGTTGGTCAACGACTTTTTACGTGATGTTAACGTATTTGCGCCATAATTTTACACCCGAAAATCAGTTCGGCCCTATTGATTGCATCCCCAATTTGGAGTTTTCTTTATTTCCTTTTTCTTTTAAGCTGTATAATTTATTTTATTTTTTATTTTGAAAAGTATTGATGTTTTTGAGTTTAAATTTTTTTATAAAAAAATGTTAACAAAAAAAGATATGTAAAAAAACAATCAGTTTACTTCCTTTTCAATCATTCCATTTTTAAAAAAAATAAATTAGTTAAAATACAACTATATTATTTTGTTTCATTTCATTTCAATTTTTTTTTCTTTATAGAAACTCCGAAATCCATTTTTAAAAAATCTTTAAAGGCGCGTTTAGCTGGGAAAACACTATTTGTTATCACTTATCCATTTCTGTTTTTTAAGAAAACATAGAAAATAGATAATGCGATCAAATCATAGTTTTCCAAAAATGTTAATAAAGAAAACTTGAAAACACTGTTTTCTACTTTTTCACGAAAAACTTAAAAACACTTTTTTTTTATTCTTTTTCATTTTGTATTTAAAAAGCCTTAAATTATATTAACTCTCCCCTACGTCTTCGTCCCTGCCACTCGTCATCCTTTGCCCATGCCCTGGTCAACCCTGCCCCCACTCTATCCCCGACCTACCACTTAACCAAGTATATTATAACATGTTTTTTAATATAAAAAAATAAAAATAGAATGATTTAGTTTTAAACGCGTTTTCAAATTTTTCATTTCTTTTCTAGAGATGGAAAACTCCTTCCATTTTCTAGAAAATTAGAAATATAAAACTAGAAAATATTTTTCACAACTAAACACGCCCTTGACTTCTTTTCCTTTCTTCTCTAAAAAAATCTTGAAAACATAGTAACATCTAAATATTATATCAAATCTACTTTACTCCTAAATAATGAAATGAAACAATTTCTTTGTTTGGCGGGAAAAAAAATTGTAAACACGAAGAATTGTAACTTGCGATAGATAAGTTGCTTCGCAAGTTGATTTCTGTCCATTTAAAAAAATAAAATAAATTTTGGTTGGAAGTAATTCTACGTGTTTATTGATTAAGAAATTGGATAGGCCTCAAACAAGAGAGGTATAAAACAACATAGCACGTGCATTGCACATTCCTCACACATATGTAGAGCTAGGGATGTGCACAGGTCAAAATCCGGCCCGAACCGGTAAACCCATCCCGACCCCCAACCCGCGAGAGCATGAAAACGTGACCCGTGACCCGGCCCGTGAATGTTCGGGTCGGGTTTAGACGGGTCGCGGGTTTCCTTTACAATTTTCCGTTTTTGCCTTCACCCGACCTGACCCGTCCAACCCGTGATCCACGAATGCACTAAAAAATGTGACCGTGATCCGGCCCGTTAGGGTTTCGGGAGGGTCGGTTTTGGGCCAGTTTAGGGTCCGGTGCGGGTCAGCGGTGTAACACCCCGACTACGGCGGAAACACGAGATGTCACAGAACGACATGGTACAAAAGATTAAATGGAAAACATCTTAAATAAAGTCTTAAACCATTCCAAATTAAACGATTACATAGTTCAAAGTAAAGTGTTAAAAATCATAACATAAGTCCAAATCCGAATAAAAGATAAACTTGTTTGCATTACAAGTCTTCGTTCGCCATGCAAACACATGGTCCAAAAGCGGTCCATAGGCAAACCTACTGCTCTAAACCTGAAAAGCATGAAAAAAAAAGTGTCAACTACGAGAGTTGAGTGAGTTCATAGGTTTTTAACTAATACAATAAGCATATATACACATCATTACAAAATAAATTAGGAATCACCAATTTAATGAATATTTCCAATTCATCCTTTGATAATCGTTCGTTCAACTCAATTTTAACCCATGTAAATAAATCCTTGTCATATAACCACAAGGGTCTAATTCCATTATCTTAGATGAGTATATACTTGAGCCACTACTACTACCATTTTATTCAAGTCCGATTACCATCCAATAATTCAATTCATAGCACAAGCTGTCAATCATGTGCCGTAATAATAATAACAATAATGATAATGGGTCGTGCCATGGAGACGCCCGATTATCTTTAGGTAGTTAGAACACCCGGGGGCCAGACTAGAAGTGGAGGTTGTCACGAAGGCAACCAACCTTCCAACGGTACGCTTTGGGTGGGCGGACGAAACCTAGTTGCGCAACTAACTAACTACAGGCCTCCACTTTCGGAGTAAATAGTAGTGTACCGAACGCCGCGGTTTGACAGAACTCAAGCTCATCACATAAATCCTTTATTTTCATGAACATACGAAACAATTATATTTCATACTCATATATCAAGAATCATTTCATATAACAACTCTCTTTCAAGAAACATTGCATATATAGAAAGTAGTTTCATTTATCATGCTTTTCACCCCGAAAGTAAAACACGTAAAAGAGTTTGAAAGGGGGCTATGACTCACTTGATTTGAGAGTAATGAGGGCTGATCAAATACGAGATGTGTGCCTAGTGATGTCGTTCCCCAAGCAAGCCTAAACCATGGTATTCAAATATACACAACGTAAGTGCGTATTACATGAACTAGTGAACTAGATCATGAGATTTATGCTAGTAGGCTTGCCTATCTTTGGTTTTTACTTAATTATGGAATAAAAGTGTATTATGATGTTCAAGATGTTTGGTTAAATTGGAATTGATGGTAAGAGTAGTTTTTGCGTTAAGCGTTTTTGCGCGTTTGTTGGAATTTCGGTAATTCGGCTTTGATTCGCGAGATTTCTTTTGCACACTTTGCTTTGTACTATTATTTGATATTGGTACAGTAGTATTTTGGATTTTAAAATATATTTTCTGATTTATATTAATTTCCTTGATTTATTATTATTTAATTAATTATTTATTCCATTTATTCATTAATTAATTAAATAATTTCTTATAATTATTCTTAGGTTCTTAAATTACCTTTAAAATTCATAGATAATTATATTTTTATTATCTACTGAGTATTATGCTTTTAAACTTGTAATATTATTTATTCATTTATTTATTTAAGCTTTATTACTTATTTATTTAATAATAGTGATTAATTAGTGATTTTTAACTTAGTTAGTTATTCTTAAATTATGTAAAACTTGGTTCTTTCCTTGAAATTACTTTTCTCCAGTAGGTTTAAGTTATTTTAATCCTATTTATGTGATTTTGTCCAAGTTCATGATTTATATAATTTATTATTGATTTATTTATTCCTTAAAATCCCTTTTAAATTCATTAAATTATAAAAACACTTAGAAATCATCACAAGAGCTTTTGTCTAAAATCCCAGGCCCTTTTTAGGCAACTTTTATCAAATAAAATTTGTAACCATTCAATCTCTCTTGTGTTCTTATAATTTGAGGACTTTTAAACATAAAATCGTTTACCGAAATAGTGATTTTTGCCTCATTTCTCAACCAATTTAAATGCTTCAAAAGGGATTTTTGTTCTTATTTCATTTTGTCCAGAATGTCCATCATATTTTGATGGACTAAGTCGTGATTGTGGTGGCGGTGTGCTATGTGCAATTTTTGTGCTTTCGGTTGGTGATTATTTGACCCGAAAAGACTATTTTTGAGCTTATTCTTGCCATGCATCAAATGACTTGAGTTTTATATTTTTAATATGTCATATTTCCAGTATGTTCATCACATTTTCATGGTCATATAGTTATGGTGCATGTGTGTGCTCAAAATGCATTTTAACAAGTTTTCGGTTTTCGATTTCAAGCCTATTTTGCCTTGTTTGGTTCCATAATCATATTTTTGTTATTACAATAATTTTTACAGAATATTAACTTTGATTTTAACACATTTTTCACTTATAACAAGCCTAGCTTCATCTCATAATCCAAACAATAATCCAACCTTCTTAAATCTAGCATATATGCACTTAAATCAATACTTTTTAACATAAAGCTTTAACTATCAAAAATCCATCAACATAAAAGTATATTTTTCATGAAATATTCCAGAAATATATATACAAATATTTATACATCATGTTCATCTTTTTATATAAAAAGTTACTTTACAATCTATCAACACATATCCACCTTTTTGATGCTAGCTTTTATAGATCCAACACTTTATCAATAAAATCTATATTTTTATGAATATTTCCAGAAATATCAATTTCATAATATGCATGAATATAGCCATCTTTCAAAAGAAAAATCACATCAAAGACTATTAAACTTATATCCACACTTTTGGGTCTTAAACTAGTTGAATCCTTGGATCTTTCTTTATGGATTCAACATGCATGAGCATGGAAAGAAAGATCCTATCAACTTTGCCCTCATCAAGTGTATATTCAAAAGAAAACATGAAAAAAACAAAATCTTTTGATAAAACCTTTTTAATATAAACAAGAACAAGATTAAACTAGTAAAGAGATGAAGATATATACCCTTGAAGAACACTTTTGAAGATGGATATAGTGCAGATTTTCGTGGCCTATATCTCCAAGAATACCCCTATTCAACACTTGAAACAACCCTTAAACTATAGCTTAATCCAACCCTTGCTTAGTCTAACTTAAACCCTTATTATTATCAAGTATTTAGGTTGATTGTTGTTGGTTTTCTTCTTGTTTTCTTGGCTGCCGAAAAAGAGAGAGAAAAGGGAGAGAAGAAGAGTGTTTTTGAGAGAGAATTGATTAGTGTGTGTGAAATGGGAGTGTAGTGTGTGTTGGAGTGGTGAGTTCCAAGACTTAAGGCATGCAAAATTTGAAATGGATGGATGTATGTGTGTGAAAGGGGGGGGGGGGGGGGGCGGCCTCATGGGGGGGGGGGGGATTTAGAGGGGTTTTACTTTTTTTTTTTTTATATAAAATTTTGTTGTATAAGTATAAGTGTAGGTATATGTTAAGTGTGGATTTAATTTGTAAGTGTTTTGTTAGTAAAATATAAGTAATTAGTTGTTTTAGTTAGGAATATGTATATGTCTGTGTAAGTCATGTATATTTATGTGTGTGGATATATTTTTGTATTTTTAGTTGGTTACATAGGTCATTGGTTGTAAATTTGTATTAATTTTTAAGCTTATATGCTTACTTATTAAGTTTTTCGACGCTTTTTCGTACATAATACGTCCAATTATATTTTTAGTTGAAAATTTTATTTATCATGATCATATCCTCTTGATTTGGTTTTATTTTTGATTTGTTGGGCAATCCATAGGAATTTTGACTGGTATCTCAATTTGTAAGCCTTAAGTTATTATTATCGTATCGATTGATCACCTCTAAAATTTTTTGTTCCGAGGTACTTTCATTGGGAAATTCTTTTACATATCATTAGCTTTAGATTACTAATTTGGGGCATTACCTACTAGCTCCAAGTATAACTAGGGCTTGCGGGAACGTAAACAACCTAACTAGCACATATATAATATTAAAAGTACGGTTGTTACAAGCGGGTCTTTTGCTCATCTCTATGTAGAGGTTTAATTAGAGACGGATCCTATATATTATGTCATCGAGAGTAAAACAGTTTTTGACTTAAAAATAAGAGGGCATAATGAACGAAAAATTAATATACATATATATTATATATTTACATTAAAAAATTTTAGGTAATCGATAACTGTTTTCCCCAATAGTTATATACTACATCCACCACTAGGTGCGATAATAGGTGCGGGAAACAACCTAATGAGTAATGATAGAATGTGACATTTGGAAGACATAAACATCTTAGTTAGCTTTAGTTAGCTAAGATTTGTTTTTCAAATATGTGAACAAGGTGTGACGACAAGTTTGAGTGTAAGGTGATGTAGACTTGCTATCTGATTGTGCATCGAAATGCGTTAGCCTAATATGGGCCGAACGTTATGAAAAAGGGGATTTGGATTTATGTTTTATAGGCGGTTTCCCAAAGGTAGGGCAATGCCTTTTCACGCCAAGAGTGTATGTTAGATGTGATCGGCTAACGATGTGTTTGTTAGCTAAGATTTGTTTTTCAAATATGTGAACAGGGTGTGATGACAAGTACTAGTGTAAGGTGATGTAGACTTTCTATCTGATTGTGCACCGAAACGCATTAGCCTAATATGGATCGAACGTTATGAAAAAGGGGATTTGGATTTATGTTTTATTGACGATTTCCCAAAGGTAGGGCAATGTCTCTCCACGCCAAGAGTGTATGTTAGATTTAACCAGATAACGATGTCTTTGTGATCATGCCGAATTGAGGAGGGTTTCCTCTCCATTTATAGGAGAGGATTTTCTTAAAGGAAAAGATTAGGGTTTAATCTTTCCCCTAAGATTTAGTTGCTATGCTTATCCGATCTCTTCCTTAAGGTAATGATGAATATCTTTTTATCTTTGGAAGGGTTATCTCTTGGCTAATTTAATTAATCTCCTTCGTGCTCAAGGCCTTCGTTACTATGCTTCGTAAGGAGTATTCTTCGTATGAGCGCTTGAAGGGGTATATCATCACTATTAGTAGTGTTTCGAAGATTTCCCCTTAGCCTTAGCTTTAAAAATCCAAATTTAAAGTGTAACCGCGCAATGCAATGATAGTGGAGGCAACTGGTAGTGGTATAGATGTAGACATCTGTTTTTTATATTTCCTTTAATTTTCATAATGATCATTCAATACTTAGCACCAATCCGTTAAGATCCGCTTTTTTTTCCGAACATTCAGTCGGTATGCGACATGAGGGAAACCTCATCGTATAATGGTGAAGCCTTGCACGTAGCCTAGACAACGAGATGTTGACCATGAGCCGTTACAAGTATTCGGAGGAAAAAACCCCAATACTTGTCATCCCTAAGGATCGAACTCAAGATCTTGGGTAAAACGTGGGATGATTGGCAAGATCCGCTTCTAGTAGGACGTTTCTTGCACTTTTAATGATAGTTAATAAGAATTAAAAACTCCACATTTTAAAAAATTTCAAGGTGTTACGTAGCGCGTCGAATATCGTTGAATCATTTAAACTATCAAAAGAATCATTAAAAAATATTACAAGTTAAGTAAATAAAAGCACACCATTTTGGATAGGTCCGGGCTTAACCAAGCCAGTAACCCGGATGTATAAACTTCATCTATACCACGCAAGTATATTCGTTATTTTCAACTTTCAAGAGCTTATTGTTTAATATCTATTTTTTATTTTTCTTTCCAGTTGTATGAAAGGTTAAACACTTAAACCTATAATTTACGTAAATTAAAAACTAATGTATGCAAGGTATTTTCAAATATTATTACAATGTGTATGTATATATGTAATTTATTTAGAAGTTCGTTCTGACATCGACTGAAAAAATGTCCAGGGAGAAAGCTTTTATAGACCTCCGGTTTTTTTCGGATAATTAGTTAGTAATGATTTTTGTTATTGTTATTTTTGGAAAACATTTTTGAAACAGTGTTTTTTCAAGGGTGTTTTGTGAAACAAGTTTTCGAAAAAAAAAAATTATACAACCGGGTAAACCGGCTTTTGGAAAACCGGGTTCAAAAATTCCCCTTGAAACCGGTATCTCAATTACCGGGTTCAAAAAAGGACGAATGAAACCGGTATTTGCATTACCGGTTTCAGACTTCGTTGACAAGTTGCAGAGCATCTTTGACCGATACAGTATGATGTGACTAAAGCCTGAAACCAGTTACCGGTTTCGAGCTAACCCTAACACGTGGCGCGACCTGGTGAAACCCTAATTCCACATGTAAACCTAATTCATTATTTATCTATATATAGTATATGTGATGTATCTTGAAGCATTATCAGTATCTCAAACAAATATTTTCAGATAACATTTCAAACACTGTCATAGTTATATTTTCATAAAAAAATGGCATCTTCATCATCATTCAACCCAATTGTAGTTCAGTTAATATGGGATGACTGTGTATCATTCGTAAACGGGATCCTTTAAAATGGAGATCCATCGAAAAAAAGTTTTTTTCCTCTTTTTCACGTAATGACGTATTCACAAATTTGTGATATGACTTACAGTTGTTTTGGTGTTTCAAAACAAGACTTCAAACTGCAATTATATTTATGGTATGAATCTAAGGGTGTTCCTTTTAGGAATTTAATTACGGATGATAATACTTTGGCAATGATTTATCATCTAGGTGAAGCGCAATTTGAAGTGAAGTTCGAGCCTACTTTTACAAACCAGTTGTTAAGCTTGACTCAAACCCAATGTTTTTTTCAAGGGAGTAACCAGCCAAAAGATGATGAAGATAACGAAGGTAATGAAGACAATGACGATGATGAAGACAATGACAATGAAGACGATGAACATGTTCAAGATCATGAAATCGACCCAATGGGTGGTGGATCAAGTGACGAGGCATCTTATACAAGCGATGATACCATTGACCGATATAGCGTTGATGTGGATGTATCTAGAGATGAAGATGAAGAAAGGGCCCATGCACAAGGTCCTTTGGAGCATGAACAACATCTTAATCTTGTCGATGATAATGAAGATCGTCTAATGCCATTCAATGAAGTTCAAGAAGATGTGGTATTTTGGTCGCAAGAAAGAAATGTGATAGAAAAGGAATGTTTTTTCAAAGCAAGGCAGAACTTGTATACGTTGTTAGGCTTTGGAACATAAGAGAAAACAAAGAACTTATTGTTATGGATACAAGGCCAACGTTTTGGAAAGCACAGTGCATGACCAAGGGGAAGAATTATCGTGGTGTTATGGATCGGGTCCCGCCAAGGCGTGGAATGCAAGAAGGATAGCAATTGAAAGGTTGTATGGAACTTGGCCGAGTAACTTTGATGCATTGCCCAAGTATGTTGCTGAATTACAACGTGCTAACCCAGACACTGTTGTGGAATGGCTCCATTCTCCAACTAGTTCAAGCCATATACATACATTCAAGTTTGTATTTTGGGCATTTGGACCAGCAATTAGGGCATTCCAATGTTGTATTCCGGTGATCTTTGTCGATGACACTCATTTGAAAGGGAGCTACAAGGGTAAGTTGCTAACTGTAGTGACGAAGAACGCCAATGGACAACTATTGCCAATCGCTTTTGCCTTGGTTGATGAAGAGTCTAATGAAAGTTGGGGATGGTTTCTAAATCTTTTTGAAGAGCATGTGGGATCGCAGTGACAAGGTGATTTGTGTATCATTTCAAACCGTCACCAAGGTATACTTAATGCAGTGAACCAAAGTGAGGAGTGGCATCATCGGTATTGTTTGAGGCACGTTTGTAGCAACGTGAACTCGCACTCCAAGAACAGGAGAATCAAAAATCTGGCTTGGGTTGTCGGTTCCACATCCCAATCATCCAAGTATACTGGGGCGGTGAATCAAGTCAAAGGTGACGATGATGTTGTTTGGCCGTATTTGAGGAACATTGGTTTGGAAAAGTGAACTCTGGGGCACGACTCGGGGCTTCGTCGTTGGGGTAACTTAACGACAAACATTGCCGAGTGCCAAAACAATATTCTTGGTAAAGCTCGAATGCTACCTATTAGAGCTTTAATTGAGACCACTTTTACTTGGACAAGAGACCATTTTCTGAGCCAATACCGGAAGGCCAGCAGTTGGAACCCACCACTAGCTCGCAAAATGTGGGAGGTTCATCAGATGCGTGAAAGAGCCTCAATAAGCCATAGGGTGGAAGTGTTTGATGAACGAACAGGAAATTACACAGTTAGAACAAACCAATGAAATTCACAAGGCGAGTATACATACAATGTTGTGATGGGGGAGAATAGGAAAAAATGCTCTTGTGGAGCTTGGCAGCATCAAAGGTTTCCATGTTCTCATGCCATTGCTGTTTGCGGATATAGACAAGAGAGAGCTGCTAATCTTCCAAGTAAGAGGTACACAACTAGGACGTGGATAAATCAGTATAATGCTGCACTTGCTCCCCTCTGAGACGTGAATTACTAGGCGCAGGTAGATTGGCAGATCCAGGGAGACCCAAAAAAACTGGTAACGCAAAGGGGTAGGAGACGCACCAGACGGTACCGGAACGAGATGGATGAGAGTTCTACCAGCAGATCTTCAACCTCAAGACAACAAGCTAGATGTGGTGTTTGCGGTGGATTGGGCCATAACAGGAAGACATACCCTGAACTTTGAATATGACAATAATGTTGTCCATCATCTATTTCCGTTAGTTTGTATTGTTTTTGTGTGTTGTTTTAATCCGTTTATTTGCTGAATTCCTAGGCGTTTTTAATGTAAGATGATGTTGTTTTTAATCTGCTTTTTATGCAGCTTTCAATATGAAATTTATGTTTGTTTTTTCTTATTTGGTACCTTTTTGTCACATATTTTAAAACAAAACAACATTAAAAACATTATAAAACAAAAACGATTACATACAAAACAATATTAAAAACTAATTAAACAACTTATTTTATTTAAAACGAAAACGATTACTTAAATCCTAACAATTAAAGGTTGCAATCGTTATGGTGAACCGAATAATATGGCGAATCAAATCGGGAATCAGAAGAGGACACGTCACTGTCACCATCATTACGGTGAATGTATTCACCGGGCTCATAGTCAGGTGAGGTTGCAACTTTGGGGTCTTCTATTGCATATTCCTCTCCCGGATCAGTCACGTAACCACTAGGCCGCCTACCCACCTGGCCAAATTTGGGTTGAAACCGATACGCTTCCTCAAGTTGATTCCTTATTGAGATGTCGGCATGAGTAAGATTGTTAATGGTTAGTTCCATCCATTGGACCTGACTGCAGATACATCAAGTACCTGTAATGTGACAACTTTTTAATATCAATTTTCTGTTTGTTCTTTATATAATCAAAAACATATAAAACAACATTAAAAACTAATAAAAAGAGTTACATTATTCAAAACTTAAAACGATTACATAAAACAATTACATAAAACGAATAAATAAAACGATTATTTGGGAAACAAGCCAATATTGTCAATATCAACAAAACGTGCATCCATGGAGTCCCATTCTTCTTCCGGACCCAGGTTTTTAGCCCGTTTACCAACATTGCGAACATCACTTAAAGCGGTAAATGCGTGCTGCCTCGTGCTCTTTACCGTGGACTCGACAAAAGTAAGATGGTTAATGGTCAGCTGCAACCATTCAACCTTTTGTTGCAAATACGTCACGTACCTTCTGTCTATTTTCTTTGGATTGATCACTGTGTTATTTTCTGCAATTTCGGCCTCGTAGGCCGACTTTCTTTGTTTTAAACCATCCATTATACCTGTCACGTCCGATTGAACCTTGTAATCAACAGCCATGTGAGACTCAATGGAGTTCCAAGCTCCAGCCCTAGTGATATTTGGGTATGCACCACTACCAGAAGATGCTTGACCTGCCATTTGTTTTTATCTGCTTTTTTTAGTGTTTTTTGAGAGTATGGTCTTCTTTTGCCCATAACTATATATATATATATATATATATATTTGGTTTGTGTAAATCCTTCATTATTGAGCCTGCTACCTTTTGTCGTGAAGCTCGAAACCGGTAATTAACCAGTTTCAGGCTTTAGTCACGTCCCACTGTTCGAGTCAAGATTCCCTGACAACTAGTCACATCAAACTGAAACCGGTAATGCAAATACCGGTTTCGAGGTGTTTTTTTTATACCGGTAATTCAAATACCATTTTCGAGCCAAATTATTGAAACCGGTATTTGAAATACCGGTTTACCCACTTCTATAAAAAAAATTTCGAAAACTTGTTTGACAAAACACCCTAAAAACTACTGTTTCAAAAAAAATTTCGTTATTTTTGGGTCCCCTGTGTGGACTACGTAATTACCAATTAGTGGAGTATTCTCGTAACTGTCTTATTTTAGAATGCAAACTTGATTAGATTTCATGTACTTTGTTAGTTGTGTGCAGATTTTAAAATATTAATAACTTTGTTTTCTTATTTTGCACGCATTGTGTTGTTATGGTAAATGTTTGCATGGTTAACAGCATATCAGAGAAGTATAAAACAGATAAATGGAATGGGAATTAGGTATGGTTTCCAGTACCGTACCGGTTGTTATCAAAAGTAGGAATCGAATCCCTCTTTTGGCTACAGAAGAGAGTGGAGCCTTTGACCCTCATGTTTACGTTTATCCATGACGGTTTCAAACTCGGGTTTCTTCTCAGACCTTCGGATCGCCTTAGGTACCGCTAAGTCACCTTAGAAGTCAAACACCCCCGCAAACACGTAGAACTAGGTAAACCAGCAGCCTTACATAATTCTTGATTCCCTAGGATAGGATGGTTAGCCCCAAAGATTGAGTTGAACTTAAACTGTTGCGATTTAAACTGATATTCGTAGAATCTCAAGTGTTCACGGACGGGCACCTACATTGTCATAAAGAATTTGATGATGAACTTCGTCTTTGGTTGAAGATTTCTTGTTAAATTTCATCAGTTTTGTAATTTGTACTTTTTTAACATATGGATGTGAGTACTTGACCTTTCATAGTTTCACTTTTAGGATACTTAATTCAAATTCATTCCACCAAATTCTCATACATTCTGTGAACCAAACGGCCCCTAAATTTCTCAAAATGCATGTACCTTGTGTACTCTTATTTATTAAAAAAGATTTATTTTCAAAACTAGGAATTAACCAGCTGATATTACTTGGCAATCTTGTAAGAAATTGTTAGACCTAAACTTCTACATAAATATACATAGCTATAATTGCTTTTGATGTTGAGCAGGTTCAATTCCGTTGGAGTGATCATGGCTAATCATGGCAAAAGTGCATATAGGATCAACGTGAGTAAGTTGGTCAGGCGGCTACGGTCTCTATATGATCATTGGTAGCAACATAAAGACGAGTTCTGGGGATCTTGTAATTCGTTTGCAGTAGCTACCCACCCTGTGTGCGATGATCTTCGTTACTCGAAGTCTTCTACTTTCAACCTTTGGTTACTTGGTTATGAATTCCCCAAAAGTATAATGGTTTTTTCCAAAAAGCATATCCATTTCTTATGCAGCCCAGAGAAAGCGTCAACAGTACTTGACGCTATTAAAATGTTTCCTAAAGATGCAATAGGTGTAGGTATAGTGATGCATGTGAAACTAAATTATGATGACGGGTTGCATCAGATGGATAGCATATTGCATACCATTAGATTCCAAGAAACATCTAATGAAAGTCACGATGATAATGTTTTAGGAATAATAGCAGGAGAGGCTCCTGAGGGGGAACTCTTGGAGAAATGGGCCGAAAAGCTAAAGTCATCAGGCTTGCAACTTTGTGACATAACAAATGGGTTAGCAGGTCTTTTTGCACTCAAGGGAGACGATGAGCTTACGCATGTGAAAAATGCTGCACATATCACTGCTTCTTCAATGAAAAATTTGTTGTTCCAAATCTCGAGACTGTTATTGATGAGGAAAGGAAAGTAACTCATTCCTCTTTAATGCATGATAGTATGATACTGTGAAGGCTATTTTAGAGCCAGCCACGATTAAGATAAATCTGGGAAGTGATAAAGTGGATATTTGTTATCCGCCTATATTTCAAAGTGGGGGGAACTTTAATCTTAGTTCTAGTGTTTCAAGCAACGATGATTACCTGTACTACGATTCTGGTAATGTGATAATTTGTGCACTTGGGGCTCGTTATAATTGCTACTGCTCAAATGTGGCCAGAACTTTTCTAATCGACCCCAATGCTAAACAAATGAAGACGTATCAGGTTCTTCTTAAAGCACACAAGGCAGCTATTGGTGCATTAAAGCCTGGTAATAAGGCTTGTGATGTTTATAAGGCTGCTTACTCAATGGTTCTAAAAGAAGCTCGAGAGTTGGCTGCTTATTTGACCAAGTCTTGTGGGACAGGCATTGGTCTTGAGCTTCGTGAGTCGAAACTGAGTCTTATGGATAAGAATGGAAAAATTCTGAAAACCGAGATGGTTTTAAATGTTTCAATTGGTTTACAGAGCTTGCAGACAAAGACTAGCAAAACAAAGAGCCAGAATTATGTACTATTGCTTACTGATACTGTAATTGTAACTGAAATTGGTCATGAAGTGATGACTTCTTCTGTCTCTAAAACTTTAAAAGATGTTGCATACTTCTTTAATGATGGCGAGAAAGATGAAAATGAAAGGTCACAAGTGAAAGTTGAGCCTAAGCTTACAAAGGATCTTTTCTCCAATGAAACATTTAGGTCAAGTAACTTGTTTAATTATGAAAACGTTAATGATTTCCCACCTTCTGGAGAAGAAAATGTGAATGCAGTGAAAACCATCACCTACCACGCTGATCCAAGCCGACAGCACTTCATCCGTATCATATTTGATGTGCCTAGAAGAGCCTTTTCTTCTCATGATCCAAACACGTCAAAGAATCAACCTGATGTTTTCTTGAAAGAAGCCTCATTTTGTTCCAGGGACTCGTGGCACATTAGTGAAGTTGTTGAACAGATAAAAACTCTTAGAAGAGATGTTGCTTCTCGTGAGTCTGAAAGAGCTATAAGGCCATCATTAATTACCCAGAAACATGTGCGTACCAGGAATAATTATAGACCAATACGATTGACTGATATTTGGATTCAACACCTGTTTAGTGGCCATGGACCGAGATTTCAGGGTATTCTTGATGCTTATGACAATAGTTTCAGTGATTCGAAATCAAGTTCTGATATATATTTAGAAATTCTATTTGATAACATTAAACATGCATATATTCAAGCAGCAGAAAAGAAACCAATTGCATCGCTTCACTTTCAACTACATAGTGATATCATGGTTGAAAACAAAAAGATAAAATTTGTTAAGTTCTATGTTGATGTAAAGGATGCTGTGCAAACTTTAGGAGGTGGTAAAGAATCTGCCGACGACCCATATCAGATTGAAGAAGTACGAGAAAGGGACCATGGAAACAAGACCAACACGAGTTTCCAAAGTTTTCTTACACATGTAAATTATCGTTCTGGAACACCAAAATTTAAAGGGTTTGACCAAATACTAAATGACCCGGGGCGTCAAGGGGTGTTTAAGGCTATAATATTCTCGATGTTTATTTCTTTGTTTAGGGTACTCTTTTTTTACGAGTGGAATTGATGGCTTTAAATCAGTCTTGTATTTGATTCTAATAATGCACTTTTGGTTACATGATAGTTTTAAATTTGGTATAAGAAAGTACTCCGATTCACTTGAGAATTCTCCGGTTATAAAGAAGAAAGACCCATATATTTGCAAATGTAGATGATAACTTAATACGGAAAATGGCAAATGATCTTGCCATTGTAAGTGCTCTGTTTCCTTGCAAGCTCATCAAAAAAAGTATATATTTTGTTATTGAACTATAACGCAAACTTACTCGTAGACATCTCATATGTAGAAGTATGAATACAACTGGTTAAATAGGGAACATATGAATGACTTTCAACCAATTTACATATGAATGGATTGGTATGTAGCTAAAAAGGGAACATGTCAAGCTGGTTAAAATTCGTTAATATTCAAATTTTGATGCATATGTACGTCCTTATTTATCGCATTGATCAAAATGTAAAAAACGTACACTAATGTTAATAGGCCAGTCCAACCAGTCCTGTTTTCCATATAAAAGTTATCCTTCTCAACCCAAATAGTTTGACCCGTAGCCCGATCCACCCATGTTGCCACATTTGCTAAATTCTTGTTGGTTGCTAGTCAGGGAGCACTAACCTTAGGGTAGATTGGAGACCTTGCATAACCACCAAATGGGGGTTGAATCCAAATATCCGTCAATGCTATTGGTCTGTAATCATTTATGTGATATGACAGTATGACACAAACCAAAATGACATGATGCAAACCGAATTCACATAGCAAAAGGATGAATAAACACAAGCTGATGACACAAAAACAATAATCATATGTATGATAGGTTGATATTGCAAAAATCCAAAACAAGTTCAACAGAACAAGACAAAAATATCAGACTCAAACTCTAATGTGGCACGCAGGCCTTATTTAACCAAGACCTGAGCCTAAATTGGTGAGCAAATAAGAATAAAAATAAGCTAATGTTAGAAGAACGATAGTTCTACTCGGTTCATATTCTAGCATGCACATATTTCTCCTGGGTAATTAATGATGTCCTCTTATAGCTCTTTCAGACTCACGAGAAACTACATTTCTTCTAAGAGTTTTTATCTGTTCTACAACTTCTTTAGTGTGCCTGCAGTCATTGGAACGATATGATATTTCTTTCAAGTAAACATCAGGTTCATTCTCTGACGTGTTTGGTTCATGAGAAGAAAACTGTATTCTAGCTGGAGGATCATCCAATATTATACGGATGTAGCAATAGTTTTGGCTTGGATCAGGTTGATCATAGCTGACGGTTTTCACTAAAGTCACATGGATAGGGAACATGACTCCGTATAGTGGAAAAAGAACAGCCTCATTCTTCTCGTCTACTAGAATTTTCATTTCTCCTCCAGGAGGTGGGACATCTTTAACGTTACTATATGCACTATTTTGATGATGAGCCATTTTGACAAATTATCACTCCAACAGAATTGAATCTGCTCGAAATAAAACAACATTAAAATCAATTTTAATTATTGATAAGTAGATTTTAGGTCTAACAATTAACTTGTTACAAGATTGTTTGACAAATAACTTCAGCCTGTTAATTACTCCTAGTTTTAAAAATTAAAAAGGAAAAAAAGTTAAAAAGTACACAAGGAACATGCATTTTGAGAAATTAAGCATCCTATAAATGAGACTATCATAGGTCAAGTATTCACATCTATTTTTCAAAACCGGTACGAAATTGATGAAAAACATCATATAATTTTCAACCAAATACGAATTTCATGTATTACCTTAGTGAAAACTCTAGATTATCACCAAATTCTTTATGACAATGTAGTTGCTAGCTATATGAGATCCAACGAATATCAGTTTGAATCGCGACAATTTATGTTCAACTCGATCTTTGGGGCTACCCATCTCATCCTAGAAAATCTAGAATTGTGAATGCAGTGGTGGAACTACATTGAAGTTACGAGTAGTAGCCCGACTATACTACCGATCCCCTCAATCCATAGAGTGTAAATTTTTTGAAATACGTAATATTCTTTATTGGTGCAATGAGTTAAAGAAATATAGAATGCTCGTAATGTAGTAAACTCTAAACTTTTAAAAGATTTTTTTATTAATGAAATTTATAGGGATTTATTTGTACAATTAAAACTACCAAAACTTCAAAGGTGATAAAGCTCTTGAAAATTACCCTAAAAATAGGAAACAATCCTTCAAAACTTTTAAAAATAATTGTAACAATTTAGTCGTGTAACTTTGCATAATTGCGGATGCAACGCTAGTACAGAAAGTTTGTGCCAAGGATTACTTACAAGTACCATAATAACATAAAGTTTAATTTTTAAACTTTGTGCACAACAACAAATTAAAGAACATGAAATCTAATCAATTTTGCATTCTAAAGCAAAAAAGCCATGAGAAAATTCCAGTAATTATGTAGTCCACATCGACAATATTTTTAGTCGATGAACAAACTTTTAAATTACATACAGAGTATATTACATACATTAATTGCAGCAAACATTCAAAACTACCTTTACGTATTTAATATAGGTAACTTATAGGTTTAACATTTTATACAACTGGCCGGAAACAAACACGTACTCATTAAACAAGAAGGTTATGAATATACTTACGTGGTATCGAACTATCGATGAACTTTAAATCTTGGGGTTATGTAAATTGTGAAAAAGTTGGAACAAGCGCCCCCAGGCTTCAATATTTAAACAGTTCGAAAAAACTATATGGGCTTAGAATAGTTGGGCTTGGTTAAGGCCTGCTGGCCTGGACCTATCTGTTATTTATTTATTGCTTTATTGGACTATTGGAGTATTTATTTATTTACTTTTATTACTAGCTAATTAACCCGGGTTTAACCCGGATATATCAATCAAAGTTTTATAAAATTGCATTTTCGCCACCGAAGTTGTGATAATCTAAGAGCACCCGTCTCCTCAAAATAGTATATCTTATAAGTTATAATTAGTTTATTAACTCGCATAACATGCGAATAATTAAAAATATGTTATGATAAGATTGTTTAGACGATGAAACTTATAAGATAATGTATAATTTATTAGAGTTTTTTTCTAAAAAAATTAAAAAATATATATCTCTAAATTTTTTTTTTTATAAAATAACAAAAAACAAAAATGCAATAAATTTTAAGAATAAGAGTGTTTATGACATCATAAGTAAATTAAAAAAAACAAACTTAATATTAAGAAATAATTTGAATATGACAAATAAGCAATATTTATAGAATGGTCTCTCTTTTCACAAAAGTGAGCAAATAAGGGGGATTATTGAAACTATGGTAAAGAAAGTAGTTGTGCAACGTTACAGTTTTGAATAATTAAGGGACCATTCTTGTAACGAAATAGCGGTTTGAAGAACTATCATATATATACAAAATATCACGATGAGGAACAAAAGGAACACAAAGGAACTAAGTCCCTTAGGCTAGTTGACCATTTATGATGTCATTGGACCTGTGTCTTGAGAGACCCAAGTACAATTCTTGTCAAAGTTAAGTTTGAGAATAGATGATTATAACGTTATCCGGGACCTGTGTCTTGAGACCCCCAAGTTCAATTCTTGTCAAAGGTAAGTCTGAAAATAGATGATAACTATCGATACAAAAAACTCAGCATTTGGGTTTCACAGGTACCAATACAATATATAGGATGAAAGGGGTTCCTATCGATCTATCTTTTCATATGACGAAACCATATTTACTCTTTGAATATCTATGGTTGATATAAAATGTTTATTAAGTTTGTTGTAAATCAATAAAGTTTGTACATGTCTAAGTACCCTGACATAAATTAAAATAATAAAAATAAAATTGGTTTCAGGTTATATAAAACCTACAGACGAAAAAAATCATTTATATCTACTCAATTAAGCATTTATATCTCATATTTAACGACTTAACTTTATTCATATCGACCAATGTTGGATCGGAACAAATGTATGTTCATAGACTCGGGTTATCCTTGTTATGCCTTTGAATGATGTCTATTTATTAACTATTTTTAGTTGAAAACTTTATAAAAAAGTTGTAACACCCCGAGTTAAGCTCGAAATATTATCAGAAAGATATAGAGTATGCATGGTATTATCGTAAAACATGAACTATATCAAAAGAAGGGATTCGGTGAATCCAACATTAAACAAACAAGTACGTAACACATAATGCAAAATAAGGGGGCAAATGAATCCTGGATCCATGTAAGTCCAAGCCCAAGTTCTAGCACAAACAACAATCATCTGACACCTCTTGGATTTTCTTGGTAACCTGAAAAGTGTACTAAACAAGGTCAACACTAAGTTGGTGAGTTCGTAGGAAAAAATGAACAAAAACACATACCAATGTCAACCAATACAAATTAACACCAAACATGGTCTAAGATTTGCACACTTGTACCCAATGTCTCCATGTCGTCCATAATGTCCTCAAGTACTAAACGTACCCATAAAATGTCATCAAGTACTTAAAGTACCTGTTTGTATTGTCATCATGTACCTCATTGTACTCAATTGCACATCATGTACCTCATTGTACTTAATTGCACATCATGCACCTCATTATACTCAATTGCACATCATGCACCTCATTGTACTCAATTGCACATAAGTTGTTCATCCATGACCATCAATGTCCACACATAACCAAAACACCATGTGTATATACTTCGTACGATACTACTTTTGAAAGGCCTTTGATGATTATATATAGGGTCACCCGCAGCCTTCCCACCACATCTCCAACCTTTCAAAGGCATTACCGTCCTCCATATATACATAACTAACCTATAACAACTCAACATACATATACAATAACCATAAAACAAATCACATAATTGCACATCTACAAAACCGTCACACAACATGTAAATCCATAAATCAATTAATGTCTCCATAACAACCATGTCCATCAATGACCCTCGCACGTGTATTCACATAATGAACTACATATCAAGGTATTTAGAATACGCAAGTAAGCAAGAACTAGTAATAATGATATCAACAAGTATCCTAACAAGTCCTATGTTTTCACGCATGCACACATTGTCCCCCAATTGTTCTCTTGTCCTCCATAATGTCATCACCCAAGACACTCAAACATATGCCCAATCAAGTCATGTCATCAATCAAGAAAATCAAGCGTATGCACAATTGAGCTATGTCATAAATCAAGGAAAACATATAATTGCACACCCAAAAAAGTCAACTCACAATAGTTGTACACTTTTCAGCCCGAATCTCAATTGAGTAGGGAGCTACGAAACTCACCTTGATCGGAAAAGAGAAGTTAAGGTTGAGCTATAAACGTCCAATCGTCTCGCGTCCATAACCTATTAATGTACATAACATGTTTACAAATCAAGACTTTACATATGGTTTTTAACTAGTTCATCTTGGTTCTGATTTGTTCATCTTGGTTCTGATTTGTTCATCTTGGTTGTCACTAGTTCATTTTGGTTATGATTAGTTCATCTTGGTTGTGACTAGTTCATCTTGGTTATGATTAATTCATCTTGGTTGTGACTAGTTCATCTTGGTTATGATTAATTCATCTTGGTTGTGACTAGTTCATCTTGTTTAGTATTAATTCATCTTGGTTCTAGACTGTAATTTACGGTCGTTAAAAACTAACGGATCTTGGTTCTAATTTGTTCATCTTGGTTCTGAACTGTTGTCAGAATTAGTCCTCAAACTAACGACCGTTAAAACCTACACCCATTTCGACCTAATATGAACCCAAGCTTCATTTTGACCTCAAAATCAATTAGGAGACACTTCCAAACTCTTTTCCAAGCATAAATGAACATAACCCACAACACAAACTCGATATATAACATCAAAACTTATCCAAATACGTTCTTAACTCAAATAAAAGCCCTAGGAAACCCTAATTCGACCCAAAAATCGTTTTGACCGTTTTGGAACCATTTAGAAGCCACTAATCATGTTACCAACACCTTTTGGATAAAATCCATCATCAAAAACTCTTTCATTTTACAAATCCAGGAGCTATATATACCCCAAAATCACTCAAAACCCTAATTTACCCAATTAATTCAGTGTGTGATGATTCTAATCCAATTGTTCATAGGGCTATTCATAATTAGACATAATTAAACATAACCCTTTCTCGAATTTCGTTTTGTAAGGCCAATTTGTGCCCAATTCATCTTTGACCCGTTTTGACTTTTGACAAAAACCTTAATTGGCTCAAAATCGGATTTTGGAGCTTGGATTCATTTTGGGAAGCTTGTATGGACATATTTAGACACAACCCACTTCAAAGCTCAACTCATAACACTAACTTCATGCTTAAACTCGGATTTGACCTGGTTTACCCATTTTGTAACCCTAATTTTGACCCATTTTGGTTTTGACCTACAAATTGCACTCAAGAACACTTGGGTTTGACTAGAAACATGTTAATAAACATAAAATGATGAATTTGAGTGAAATGTAACTTACCAAAAATCACCACAAATGCTCAAATCCGAAAATTGACCCGAATGGAAGAACTCTTGCACTTTGAAGATTCAATCTTTTGATATGTTGTTTAGAAGATGATGATGATTATTATTCTAGTTTTAATCTTGCTTAAATTTCAATAAAAGTGATAAAATCTAGAGAGAGGTATATATGTAAGTGTGTGTTCTTACAAGAGAATAAAGAGAGAAAGAGATAAGAAAAGTGAAATAGATGGATGGGAAAAATGGGTGGTGGGGAAAGGATAAGGTGGGGTTTTGTTGGGTGGGTCATAAGTTGGGTATAACCCATGGAGGATCCATATCATGTTTCCTAGCTAATTTAGATATCATCTAAAATATAATAGTCGATTAGTACTAACAATGATCTCGACTAGCACATTAGTTTCAAATAAATGATAAATGACCTTTTTGAACACATTGAACCCAATTAAACCACAAATTGCACTTGAACATATATTGATTAACTAAATACTTAGTCAAAATGTACACAAAGTCAAAGAGTCAAGAATCATGATTGTTACAAAAGTTGATGCAAATAATCTATATCTATATTACATTATAAAACATTTACTTTTTTTTTTCTCAATTAAGTTTTTGAAGGCTCAAAATGTCATTCATCTTTGTTTACTTATTTAAATATTTCCTCTTAAAATACTAGTATTACTGTCAAAGAATTTATTTACAACATACATTTCTCAACCATTATAATAACCACATTACATTCTTTTACATCAATTGCTTAATAACCACATCATTATTTCCACTCCGTCGTCGCCATAGTCGCCGCTACCACCGTCGCCACCGCTACTACCGCCACCATCACACCGCCGAGTACATGGTTAGTTATATTAAATGTCTGGTTTTGCTTCATAAGGATTTAGCTTGGGGCTGAATTGGTGTGATTACCTTATATATACAATTTCATTTTGATTGGGTCATCATTGCATACAAATGACCTAGAAATTTCTCTTTTGAATATGTTTTTGTTAGAAATCCAAAAGTAGTGATACAT